>NW_007774145.1:0-3282 GCF_000696425.1 Galeopterus variegatus | reverse complement strand
AAGAGAAGTTAAAAGAACATTAGAGAATAAGTCCTCTTAGGTATTCAGAGTCTTCTAGCCTATATCTCATTATGACTTAATAGTGTAAGGCCTACCACTAGTTGTTACCTCACTAGGACACCTTGTCGTGAGTTAAATGCAGTTTTACATGGTATACATTCCTTTAATAAAGATGACAATGTTGGTGATGTTGAAACCAAATGTTTTGGCACAATTCTTTATATCCATTTTAGCAACAGGATGCTAAAATCTGAGACGAATCCCACAATCTGCTCTTATGTAGCTACACAAAAAAATAAACTTAATAATTCTAGCATTTATGTTGTACATTTAATAGAAAGATCTTAAGCCATAATCACTGGAGCTGCTGGGCATCTTATCTGTTCAAAAAATTTTTCAGTGCATGCATTAATTTTGGTTAAATTATTCTGGATTTCAAAGGCAAAAGGATATTTAAAATAGTATGGTTTTAGAAGCATCACTGCAACAGACCAATTTCAGAAGATTCGGTTGCTAAATTTTACTTCATAGTCCCTTTGTAGATCAGTTATTTATATTTTAAAAGAGGAGAGGACCATGTGCTGTTATCTGCGTGGTCATTAGTCTCACACAAAGAAAAGAAGAGAACAATAAAATAAGACTAAGAAATCATTCTTCCAGTGATTGTCATTGAACTGTTACATTAGTAAACATTCACAGTATGAAGTCTCTCTCAATCTCCAGTATATAAAGTAGTGCAAAGGGAAAAAAAAATTCCAGTCCTGTTACCTGTGAACAAAACTTGTTACGTTTTCTCCAATTTCATTTCTTCCATAATAGGCATTTGCTGTCATATCTTCCCAAAACTAATAATAAAATATAATCAATTTCTAAGGGTCCCTGCAGCCTTTTTAAAAGTTAATTTCCAGTTAAAAATAAACTTTAATTAAATCCAAGATAAAATTGTGACCTATATTCTATTAAATAATTTACTTTCTTCTTTTTTCTACACAGTAATTCTTACAATTTTTAAAAAACAACTACAGAATCCAAAGACATATGAGATGCTATTAAAGCACTGATAAATGACTGTTCAAATTCATTAGTTCTTACATAGTAAATACTTCAAAATGCCAACTTTTCCCATCACTGCACAATTACTAACAATGTTGACAATTTACTTACACACACACATACACGTACACACACGCAGCCTCTTCGTGGACCCATCATTACTGTTAACATCATTTCCAGCAAATGTGCAAAATTCTTGCATTCTAATAAAAAATATAAAGATAGATTTGCTCCTATTTAAGCCTCCCTCTTCTCCAAGACATATCATTTATTTGATATGTAATGCAAGTTTAGTAACAATTATGCCATGTGTAACCATTAAATGGCAAACTACTGTATGCATTGGACTCATTTGCATATTTCATTTTCATCACTGCACTCTCTATGCATAAGTATATCTGGAGGTGCTGGGGTGGGGAGGCAGTGGCGGGTGGAAAGATCGATTCACACATCTGTCTCCACGGCCTTCGCGTTAGAACAGTTGTTTTTATCTGTCTCGCTGTCATCCCCCTTTTCCTGACACTTATCCTCCTTTGCACACAGAGATTCCTTAACTCCTTCTTCCATCTCTAGATACTCTGACTTGTCCCCCAGGGAAGAAGAAGTAGAGCTCCGAAATTTCTTGAGCAAATTAGAAGGGAGGTATGGGCAACTGACTGCATTCTGTGTCAGCTGTGTCTGTTCCTCGTTTTCAGTCTCTCTGTGGTAGAAATAGTTAAAGTTAGAGACAATCACTGGCACTGGCAAAGCAATGGTTAAGACACCCGCAATGGCACACAGGGACCCCACGATCTTGCCCCCCACGGTGATGGGCTTCATGTCCCCATAGCCCACAGTTGTCATGGTCACCACAGCCCACCAAAACGCATCTGGGATGCTTTGGAAGTGAGTGGTAGGTTCATCCGCCTCTGCGAAATACACAGCACTGGAAAAGAGGATGACCCCAATGAAGAGGAAGAAGATCAGAAGGCCCAGCTCCCGCATGCTGGCTCTGAGGGTGTGGCCTAGGATCTGCAGGCCTTTGGAGTGCCTGGAGAGTTTGAAGATTCGGAATACTCGGACCAGACGAATGATCCTGAGGATGGCAAAGGACATGGCCTGCTGCTGCTGACCGTTGCCACCCCCCTGCTGCTGGGCCAGGTCGGTGCCCAGTGTGATGAAGTAAGGCAAAATGGAGACAATGTCGATGATGTTCATGATGTTCTTGAAGAAGAGCGCTTGGCTGGGACAAGCAAAGCAGCGAACCACGAACTCAAAGGAAAACCACACAATACACACCGTCTCCACAATGAAGAAGGGGTCGTTGAATATCGTGTGCCCTGAGTTCTCCGGGTGAGGTGCCGAGGTGTCATTCAACAACCCACTGTGCGCGCTGGCACTGAGTGCCATGACCAGATCCCTGTCGTCCCTGAACTCGGGCAAGGTTTCCAGGCAAAAGATGACAATGGAGATTAGGATGACTAGGACGGACACAATGGCTATGCCCCTTGCAGGACTGGAGCTCTCTGGATATTCAAAGAGAAGCCAAATCTGCTTCTTGAATTCATTCTCTGGCAGGGCCCTGTCCTCCTCCTCTCTCACGAAGCCCTCATCCTCCCGAAACTTGAGCAGGGCCTCCTCTCCCAGCTGGTAGAACTTCACCTCCTCAGTGAAGATATCAAAGGGGACATTGACCGGCCTCTTCAGGCGGCCTCCTGATTGATAATAATATAAGATGGCATCAAAGCTGGGCCGGTTCCTGTCAAAAAAATACTCGTTGCGCAAAGGGTCAAAGTACTGAGTCCTCTTCTCAGGGTCCCCCAACAAAGTCTCTGGAAACTGGGCCAGAGTTTTCATCTGGGTCTCAAAGCGTAGGCCTGACACATTGATGACCACGCGCTCACAACAGTCACTGTAGCGGACTGAGCTGTAGCCACCACCTCCCCCATCATCCTGAGGCAGCAGGTCGGTGTAGGAACATTCATCACCAGGGTCGTCCTCACTGTAGTAAAACCGCCCCTCCTCTTCCTCGTCCTCCTCTTCCTCGTCCTCTTCTTCCTCCTCTTCACTCAGCTCCCTCAGGATCTTCTCCTCGGAGCCACTGGGCATCAGGTCAGAGCAATGAGGAAAGCTGCTCTGCCGGTGGTGAGCTTTCTTCTTCTCAGGCCGCGGTCGCCTCCTCTTGCGACTACCGCGGCTGCTCTGAGGGTCGTGGCAGGTGCAGGCCCCACGTGAATGATGGTGGTGGTG
>NW_007774144.1:2627-4158 GCF_000696425.1 Galeopterus variegatus | reverse complement strand
CATCTTTTGTCTATAAACAATACCTTAAACATAATCAAATGGCCTTGTAGCAAATACAATGGCCACTGTAATGTTTCTGGGAGCAGAATAAGTATTTACAATAAACTAAGCAGCAACAAAGAAGAAAACACTAAGTATTTCATATGTTTACCAAGAATCTCACAAAAGTAGTTTGTATCACACATAATGAAATTATTTAATCCAAAGAAACTCACATAAAATATTCTTATACTCATTTTGGCCAGTTTATCTGAGAGAATCCTGTATGTAGAGAAAATAGTTACAATATTATTTCAAATCTTACACACTAACTGCTGAACCATATTACAAAACTAGTCTGCATCCTTTAAAATCATATATTTTAAAACTGGTAATGAGTATTACCACTTATATGCTACTATTCCATCAACATTTACTGAGGGTATCCTGCCCCTTACATCTGAATGTATAGGGCTGGCTCTCAGAAGATTCTGGAATTTCTGTTACAAGGATGTCCGTGTTAAGTAGGGAAGACTTTTTTGTGACCATTTTTGCTCACATGTTTTGAGACTGAAGAAGAGAAACGACAAAATAGAAAGAATAACAGAGACTTAAAAGACAAATCAGAAGTTTCTTGTTCCAGCAGACAAATTCAAAATGGGGACATTGTTCCCTGAAAAAGATAAGGACAAGTAAATTAGTTGATATTTAAATGTGTGATCTTTATATATTTAAAGAAAGCAAAGACACAAAATCCAAATTAAATGCTTAAAACTTGCACGGACCCATGTTCAGCAAAAATAAAGTACAAACTGAAAAAAATATTGAAGAGAAAATTGAATATTGGCTGGTTATTAACTGAGAAGCATTTTAATTAATTTTAGTAAGTGAAATAATGACATTGTGATTATGTAGGAAAAGGCCTCACTTTCAGGAAATTGGTGCTGAAGTATTGAATAGTGAGTTTCTATGATGTTTGCAAATTATTTTCAAGTTGTCCATACATAAAAATAAAGTAAATACAGCAAAATGTTAATAATCATTTAATCCAGATAGTGAGAATATGGGTTTTCATTATATTATTCTTTTTATTTTTCTGTTGGTTCAAAATTTTATTGAATATAATTTTTGTAAAGGAAAATGGTATACTTCCCATACACTTTTAACTCCTCTTCTGAGAACACCAGTAATTCATAGGATGAGAATAAAAGTAACAACCCATTGCCCTGATGGGAACGGCATGGAGGTCATCAGAGAAGGCAGCCATTTTTGTGAAACGATAAGGGGGTGAAGGATTGGTGACTGATCAATCAAGCTTAAAGAAGCTACATAGACATGTTTACACTGAGACGTCTACAGTGGAGAATGGACAGCTCTGAAAAAGATTTGGAATTTTTAGTGACTGAGGAGAAAATGAATAATAAGTGCCAGGTAAAACACAGAGATTAGCTAATAGTCTACATACAGAATTTCTCTCCCCTATTTGAGAACGCATAAAATATAGGTAGAAATTACCAAAGTGTAAACAATACAGAAATATATATATATATAT
>NW_007774144.1:0-595 GCF_000696425.1 Galeopterus variegatus | reverse complement strand
GCAATCAAAAAATATATTATAGAAAAAGTCTATCTGCAAAACGAAAATAAAGTAATCATATAAGCATTTTATCTTATTTGGCAATAGAATGGAAATATTTCTGTTAAAATTATTGTAAAAAAACTTAGATTTAAATATATATATATATATATTTATATATATATATATATATTTAAATCTAAGTTTTTTAAAATATAATTTTAAATATATATATATATTTATAATTTTAAATATATATATTTATATATATATATTTAAATCTAAGTTTTTTTACAATAATTTTAACAGAAATATATATATATATTTATATATATATATAATTTTTTTTTTTTTAACATTAACTGGTGGACAAAGTATGGAAGGCTTATGTATTAGTAAGAGTTCTCCAGAGAAACAGAACCAATAGGATGTTTAGATACAGCCATAGCCATAGCTATTGCTAAAGATATGTGAGATTTATCATAAGGAATTGGCTCACACGATTATAACGACTGGCCAGTTCTAAGATAGGCAGTTAGCAAGCTGGAGACGCAGGAGAGCCAAAGGAATAGTTCTAGTTCAAAGACCTGCAGACTCAAGCCCCCGGAAATTCTTG
>NW_007774143.1:2779-4158 GCF_000696425.1 Galeopterus variegatus | reverse complement strand
AAAAAAAATATTCCTCCAAAGTCTTCACCTCAATAGCATTAAATATTCCAGGTATATAACCTTATTGGTATTTGAAAAGCTCAGAAATTCATTACTATAATAAGAGTACAGTGGGCCGGCCTCGTGGCGCACTTGGGAGAGTGCAGCGCTGGGAGCGCAGCGGCACTCCCGCAGTGGGTTTGGATCCTATGTAGGGATGGCCGGTGCGCTCACTGGCTGAGCGTGGTGTGGGCGACATCAAGCCAGGGGTTGCGATCCCCTTGCCAGTCACACACACACACACAAAAAAGAGTGCAGTAATTTGCAGATTAGATTATTAGGTCACAGACAGACAAGGAATACACCTGTTAGTAGAAATTAACCAAGGTCTAAGAACGTACATGCTTTCCAGACATACATCATAGATACAGACATATTGTCTCTTTTCTCAAGACTGAATTCAAGACTAGACTATGGTATTGGACCAGTACAAACATAAACATCTTATTAAATTATGTTTATGCGAAGTTAAGAACACTGTCATTTGGTTATCCCTGAAGCTCATCATCACTCACAAATCCCAAAATGATTATGTTGGACAACCAACCAGACAATAGATTGAGGTTGTAAGTGGGAAGCAAGATTGGTTTTCACCCACATACAGTGTGGTTGCCACAAACACGTACTGATGTCATGAACATATATTGAGTGCAGTCTAGGTCCTTTCATCATGTGAGAGAGAAAGAGAAAATACCAGCTTGAAATTAATGGATGTATTGGTTCAGATGTTATCTTAAAAACAATATTTTGCGTGCTTTTAAATGTACTCATCATCTCTTCTCTCCCTGTTTAGCAATATTTTACATGAGGAATATCAATACATCAATAGCCCACCTGAGAAACAGGATTAGCATGGTTTCTAAAATCCATGTTATTTGGGGGGAGGCTTCAGTTCTTATGAAATTATAGGGTATTTTGTTTTAACTCTTACTTATTTACAGACTGTTCAGCCGAAAATTAATTTTTATAATTTAAGTACAGCATCAATAGAGACCCTGCGGTTATTATTTATATATCACTTTGGCCCCAAATGCAATTAAGATGCCTATAGATGCATATAATATAGTAAGAAAAAAATATTCAAACTCTTTAAAGAGAACTTTTGGAAAATTAAAATAGACAAGCAAGATGGTGCCAGGAATGTGGTTAACGAACAAACTCTTGCCTTGACAGATCATGCACACAGACAAGGTGTGGCACAAATTGGCTTTAGAAGAAGAAAATACAGCCAGTAACAAGAGTGTACACAATTCAAAACAGTTATTTGGGAGAAACACGCATATGAAGGAAGAGAATATTTCCTATGGGTCCTCATAGAGAGAATATTCTATCATGACGGC
>NW_007774143.1:0-714 GCF_000696425.1 Galeopterus variegatus | reverse complement strand
ACATCACATGAGCATGACACACATAATACACCAATAGGCCACACGGGGGCAGTAGATAGTCAGCTTTCTTACAGGAAAATAAAGTGTAAAAGGAGTTTATGAAATCAAGATTTGATTAAAACAAAATTTATTATACAGGTAATAAAAAGTCGAACTTGCAGAACCTTTACAACCCCATATGTGGTTTATAATAAACTGAAATCGCTTGTTTGACTTATGTTCTCACATTCATTCCATCCCGAACCTGGCTTCAGTTTTTCAAACAGCCTGGGAATTTTCCAGTTGAAAGGCCTGGGCACATCCTGTTTATCTCTGCCTAGGACACTCCCTGACCCCATCCTAATCTTTTATGTCTTAGTTTAAATTCAGTTTCTTCAGAAAGAGTTTACCTAGCCACCTTACCTAAAGCAAGTCTCTCTCACACAACACACAACTTTCTCTGTCAGCTCTCTGTGTATTTAAAACATGGAACTTATCCCAATTTATAAAGTAATTTATTCCTGTGCTTTCCTGTCTGAGTATTGTCTATTTCCTCCAGCATTCTGTAAGCTCCATGAAGCTAAAACCCTATCTCTCTGGGCCTTTTTCTAATCTCCAGAGCCTAGTACAGTGAGGCATAATAGAAACTCAAAAACTGTTTGTTGCGGGCCGGTCCGGTGGCGCACTGCTGCAGTGCACCGCTTGGGAAGCGCGGCAGCGCTCCCGCCAAGGGTT
>NW_007774142.1:0-4158 GCF_000696425.1 Galeopterus variegatus | reverse complement strand
TCCTCCTTCACCAGTACCCAATTCTACTGATGCACGTGAAGTGTCCCTTTCCAAAATCCCTACGTGCATATCTCTAGTACCCACTGCCAAGTTCTGTAGTTCTTCAACTTTTTTTTTTTGAAAGATGACCCTTTTAAAAGATGAAGTCCTACATAGAGAATTATTACATAGGGCAGATGAAGGAGAGCTGCTTTAGTTGAAGGTGGAGAAAGGGATCTTAGAGCATCCTCTTACCCAATGAGGTGGTACCAGAAGATGGTGTGGTTTGAAAATCACTAGCCTATGTGACTATAACAGCCTTAAAAAAACTTCTTTTAAATTTTTTTCCATAAGTAAAACACAGAAATAACACTTAACCAAGGGAGTTATTGTGAAAGTTAAATATAAGGTACACACTCAGCAAGTGACACCCGTAGTCATTTTTATTTCTTATAATCTTTATTCAAATTAACTTTTTATTTAGACTTTGCTATTTCTCTTACATATATCCAATTAGTCACCCAGTCTGGACATTTCTTAATATTGTGTCTCTTCATTTCCATTCTCACTTTCTTAGTCCAGACTCTCCTGGCCTCATTGCCTGATGATCAAACCATTTCCTAACTGGCCCTAATTCTTCCCATCAGTCCCCCTATAGTTCTACTGCACATTTGACTCAGGTCAGATATACTCCTTGGCTCTCCACTGACCACAGGACCAGTTCACACACCTTAGCTTGGTCACTGCCATGCTCTGTAACTGGTCTGTACTTTCATCTCAGCATTTTCTTCTCTTACTCCCTTCCACAGAATATCTGCTGAAGTCCAGCTCAGTTCCTCATTGCTCCCTGAACACACCAGACGCATTCCTGCTGCCACTCTGGGTTTTCTCCTCATTTGCAGTGGGAGAAGCACTCTGCTTCTCTTAGTTCTAGGCACCATTTAAAGACTACTCAGTATGTCTCACCAGCTCCTGGAAGATTCCAATGGGTCCACTTTTTCTGCTTGGAGCTTTCTTAGCTGCATTATGAACTCCAAGCAGTTAAGAACCAGTTTATCAATTGATTTATTCATTCACTTAATAAATATTATGAAAATGCCTACTATGGGCTAGGCATTGTAATAAGTGCTGGGAATATGTTGGTGATCAAGATAAATATAGCTCCTGCTGTTAAGGAGGTTATATCTAATGGGGATGGCAGAGAAAAACATTGATGATATCAAGGTGAAGTAAGCGTTATGGTGGGGGATGCAAGGAGCTGTGGACTATATTGGAGAAGACTTAATATAGCGCAGGGCAGGTTGGAGGTGTCCCACAGGAAGAGACATTTAGGCTGGGACCTAAAGGATGAGTTGGAGTTACGCATGTGAAGAGAATGGAAGATTGTTCCAGGCAGAGGAAACATCACTGTTGGTTGTTCCTAGGCAGGCCAGTTACTGGAAGGCAGAGGAGCCGGAAGGTAGAGCAGGTATTCATGTCAGGATTCATCTTTAGCTTAAAAAGAACCAGAGAAACTCTGGTGTGTCTGGTTAAGGATATAGTACTTTCTCCATTCCTTTCTTGCTCCCTTCTGCCTCCCCAAATGCATATACCCTTTCTTCTTTCGGCTTTGGTTCTCTTTGGGATTAGTTCCTCACTTTTAAGCTGGAAGCCAATAATTTGATCTGAAGCAGATGACTTTCAGCAAACCACCAGGAGCCTGCCCCTTCCCCATCTCCATGTGACAACCCAAAATAATTCAGAGCTGCAAAAACCTTGAAACCACCTAAGCCCGGCCCAGAGACCTCATAAGTCTTAAAAAAAATCTTCTTCAAACAGAGGAATTTTGTGGGTTTGTTTGATCTTTTTATGTTACTGTTTTCAGGATGTAACTTTTCTCTTTTCCTCTCAAGGCCGAGCTCTAGGCAGTTATCCAAGAGAGGAGAGGTCTGGAGTTGTTGGCCAGTCCCAGGACACACATCAAGGCACGGATGAAGATATAGGTGAATGCTCCGGGATGTCTTTATGCACACACTCAGATGACTTGGCCGGAATCTTTCTCTTACATCAGAACTGAAGGGTTTTAACAACACAGTTTGTTAAAAATATTTTATTTAGCAGCAATGTTACAGTTATTAAGATGTAACCTTGGGAACTCTCTACATGATTTAATTCTTCTTTGAACTAATTTCTCCTGGTTTTATAGACATATCCTGGATTTCTTTCCAGGCACAAAAGGAATTTAGAAAATGATGGTCATATGAATCCTGTGCTTAGCAGAATTCTCTACTTTTTAAGTATCCTTACCTAGAGGTTAGTTTTAGACACAGAGTAGAATAAAAGTTAATTTAAGATGGAGTCACTTTCCAATTTTAAAATGGAGATAATAATGCAGGTTTGCAAGTTCTTGTCTAAAACTTTTGGGGCCAGATATATTTAAGAATTCAAAATGTTTGAGATATTAGAGAGATAATATTGTGCCTATATTACATGATTTTCCAGGCATAATCTAGCATAATATTTGTGATGTGGGACATCTGAATATCCACACTACATAGGATAACCTCATGTTAGTTCAATGAATGAGTTTTGGTGACAAACTTAAGAAAAAACATTGTTTCTTTAGAGAATTTTGGATTGTGGAATTGCTGATAAGGAATCGTGTACCTTTTCTTGTCTTGCTTCCCTAAAAAGTTGTAGTATCAAACATGGTTAATCAGAAAAATGTTATTTCACCATAAAGTGTTATTTTATAGCCTAGCCCAACAGCATTGAAGAAGCTTTTTATTTTTTTGGCACATGTCTGTTTGCAAAATCTTTTTTAGTTAAGTATAAAGTAATTCCGGTATTGGAAATTTAATACATATACCTCTCTCTAATTTTACTCATTATTTATCAGTTGCTGAGCTGGTTGGCTTTCCAACGCATGCTTCCTTTACTACAAATTGCAGGGATTTCTTTTTCCAGATGACCTATTGAACAGAGCTTTTTATGTCTCTACTACCTGCTCTGGAAAACTTTTCTAAATTAGTTGTTTAGTTGACTGTGTTGGTCTGGTGGGCATCTCAGATTTATCTGTCTAGAAACTTTGCTGTTGGAGCCATGGAAGAGTAAAGTACTTGGAATACTCAGAACTCCTGGATTTGCATTTCATTTCTACCTCTTTCTAGCCATGGTGATGATGGCGCACCATTCATTTAACTTATCTGAGCCTTAATTCCTCAACTTCATAATGAGGATTAATAACTGTCTTTGCTACTTCTTAGACATGGTGTGAAGTAAAATAAGAAGAGGTTGGTACAAGCAAGAAGATACATTGAAATTCACATTCAAGGAAAGGAACTATTTAAATTCAAGGTCTGTACACACTTAAGGTAGTATTTATTGATAAATATTGGGTTACATGGCTTTATTCCTGTTCATATCTGGATAGAGACCATTTATTGAGTGTCTGCTGTATCGAGAATTGCAGGAGGTATCCTTGTTTAATCCCAACAACACTTCTTTGAGTTGACTGCCATCTTTCTCCATTTGAGAGATGATAGAGACTTGGCCAAAGTCATAGCAGTCCTTACTGCCTGAGCCAAACTGAAATCCAGATTTGTTGGAAGGTAAAGTCATCACTCCTAATTTCAAAGACTATTTAGCAATAGTGAATGTTTTGTGGTGGCTGTTTCGTGTTTTGCAAATTGAGAACAAGATGGGATTCATAAAAAATTCGATAGTTTACTTCTCCTGAATGTAAATTCAGATGGTATAGATAAATCACACACTTTAGTAGCTCAGGGGAAATTAGTTATTATTTAATACTTTAAAAAATCTTTATTCATTCCCCTTTGTGGTAGAATTTATTCTCACCATACAATCCTTATAAGCAATCAAAATGTTTTGCTAGTTTAAAAAAACATTTACCAATCTGTTCTTTTTTTGTAGGTCTCCGAGACAGTGAAATCATTTTTCTTTACTATCCTCTTGGCCTACTTGTTTGCTTGCCCTGATTGAGTTGTTGCAATGAGAAAGCCAGGTGAGCCTCCCAAAGCATTTCTCTTTCTTATTTCCAGTCAGTGGTCCAGCCCACAACGCTCTCTTAGCCATTAGTATTGAGGAAGCCTGGGTGTGGGGATGAGTTGGAGGTGGCAGACTGACTAATAAGTACTGTGGAGTCTATTTTAGTCTCTGGCAGTCTCTCTCTCTCTCTCT
>NW_007774141.1:0-4159 GCF_000696425.1 Galeopterus variegatus | reverse complement strand
AGAAAGATTTCAAATAAACAACCTAATTGTATACCTCAAAGAACTAGAAAAACAGGAACAATCCAGTTCCAAAATTAGTAGATGGAAAGAAATAATTAGGGGTCAGAGCAGAACTAAATGAAATAGAGACCCAGAAAATAATACAAAAGATCAATGAATCAAAAAGTTGGTTTTTGTGAGAATATAAACAAAATAGATAAACCAGTAACTAGGCGTATTAAAAAAAAAAAAGAAGAGAAAAGACACAAATAGCAAAAGTCAGGAATAAAAAAGAAGACATTACAACTGATACCACAGAAATACAAAGACTCATTAGAGACTAGAATAAACAACAATATGTCAACAAATTTGAAAGCCTGGAGGAATTGGAAATATTTCTGGACATATATATAAACAACCAAGACTAAACCAAGAAGAAATAGAAAACCTAAAAAAAAAAAAACCAACAAGGTACAAGATTGAAAAAATAAACAACAGTCTCCCTACAGAGAAGAGCCTGGGACTAGATGGCTTTACTGCTGAATTCTATCAAACTTTTAAAGAGGAATGAATGTCAAATTCTCTTCAATCTATACCAAGAAAGTGAAAGAGACTATTCTCACAAACTCATTCTGTGAGACCTGCTTCGCCCTGATACCAAAACCAGACAAAGATACAACAAAATAAAGAAAATTACAGACCAATATCTTTGATGAATATAGACGCAAAAATCCTCAAAAAAATATTAGCAAACAGAATACAGAAACAAATAAAAAAAATTATGCATCATGGTCAAGTGGGATTCATCCCAGCTATGCAAGGATGGTTCAACATATACAAATCAATAAAAGTGATATACCACATCAAAAAAATCATGGACAAAAACTATATGATTATCTTGATAGATGGAGAAGCATTTGACAAAACATCTTTTTAAGATAAACACTCTCAGCATATTAGGTACAGAAGGAAATATATCAACAAAATGAAAGCCAAATATGATGAACCCACTGCCAATATCATCCTGAATGGGGAAAAGCTGAAAGGATTTTCCTTAAGAACAAAAACATGACTAGGATGCCCACTCTCACCACTCCTATTTAACATAGTATTGGAGGTGCAGGCCAGAGCAATCTGGCAAGAGAGAGAAATAAAGGGCATCCAAACTGGAAAAGATGAAGTCAAACTGCCCCTGTTTGCAAATGACCTGATCCTATATATTGGAAGACCTGAAGACTACACCAAAAAACTCTTAGAGCTGATAAATGATTTCAGTGAAGGTGCAGAGTATAAAATCAACATGCAAAATTCAGTAGCATTTTTACACTCAAACAACAAACTAGCAGAAAAAGAAATCAAGAAAGCAAGTCTATTTACAATAGTTATCAAAAATAAATAAATAAATAAAATACCTAGGGTTTAATTTAACCAAGGAGGTGAAAGATCACTACAATGAGAAGTACAAATCACTGTTAAAAATAATTAAAGAGTGGAGCCGGCCTATGGCTCACTTGGGAAAGCGTGGTGCTGACAACACCAAGTCAAAGGTTAAGATCCCCTTACTGGTCATCTTTTAAAATAAATAAATAAATAAATAAATAAAGAGGACATAAAAAGATGGAAAGACATTCCATACTCTTGGATTGGAAGAATTAACATTGTGGAAACGTGCATGGATTCAATGCAATCCTCATCAAAAACCAATGACATTTTTTCACAGAAATACAAAAAAAAAAAATTCTTACATCCATATGGAACAAGAAAAGGCCCCATATAGCCAAAGCAATCCTGAATTTAAAATAAATAAATAAATAAAGCCAGAGGCATTACATTAACTGACTTAAAATTATGCTACAATGCTACTACAATGTTATAGTAACCAAAACAGTATGGTACTGATGTAAAAACAGACAGTCGGACCAATGGAACAGAATAGAGAACCCAGAAATCAACCCACGTACTAATAGCAAACTGATCTTCAACAAATGCACCAAGAACATACATTGGGGAAAAGACTGCCTCTTCAATAAATGGTGATGGGAAAATTGGACATACATATGTAGAAGAATGAAACTAGACCCGTACCTCTCACTATATACCAAAATCAACTCAAAATGGATTACAGACTTATTAAGACCTGAAACTATAGAACTCCTAATAGAAAATGTAGGGGAAACATTTCAGGAAGTAGGACTGGGCAAAGACTTTATGAATGAAACCCCTAAGGCAGAGGCAACAAAAGAAAAAAATAAACAAATGGGATAATATTACACAAAAAGCCACTGCACAGCAAAGGAAACAGTTAACAGTGATAAGACAACCTGCATAATGGGAGAAAATATTTGTAAACTGTGCATTTAACAAGGGTTAATATCCAGAATATACAAGGACCTCAAACAACTTAGTAAAAAAACACAGTAATCCAATTAAAAAATGTTCAAAGGAACTGAATAGGCATTTTTCAAAGGAAGATATACAAATGCCAACAGACACATGAAACAATCACTCAGCCCTGGTGAAATGCAAATCAAGTCCACATTGAGATATCACCTCATACCAGTTAGACTGGCTACTATCAAGAAAACATAATAATAGATGATGATGAGGCTGCAGAGAAAGGGTTCACTTTCTTTACACTGTTGGTAGGACTGTAAATTAGTGCAGCCATTATGGAGAACAGTATGGAGGTCCTTCAAAAAACTACAGATAGAATTGCTCTGTAATCCAGCAATCTCTCTGCTGGATATATACCCAAAAGAATGGAAATCATCACTTTGAAGTGATACCTGCACTCCTGTGTTTATTGCAGCTCTATTTACAGTAGCCATGAATTGGAACCAACCTAAATGTCCACTGACAGATGACTAGATAAGGAAAATGCAGTATATGTATGCAATGGAATACTATTCTGCCATAAAAAAGAATGAAATTCTGCCATTCACAGCAACATGGATAAAATGAGAAAATTATGTTAAGTGAAATAAGCCAGATAAAGAAAGAGAAATTCTACATGTTCTCACTCATAAGTGGGAGCTAAAAAAATAAACATAAATTAAAAAGAAATAACAATACAACAAGCATAATAATTAGTTGAACTTTTGAAAAGAGACAACAGAAGTGAGGTTACTAGAGGTGGGAAAGTGGTGGGGGTGTTTGGAGGGTTAGCAAGAAATTAATAAAGGGCCACAAAAAAGGATTACCTTGTATAATGATGAATATACTGATTGTTCTGGTTTGATCACCACATATTGTATACAAGTATCAATAGTCAATACTGTGGCCCACAAATATGTATAATTATGTTTCAATAAAAAAGGAAAAGATAGATAAGTAAAATAAATAGTAAATCAAAAAGTAGAAAAATACCTAGCCTTGATATTAATTCATGCCATGAAATTTATGAACTCATAATATTCTATTTAATTTTTTTAAAGAAATTAAAAATATAAAATAATATTAGAGATGTATTTTTACATAGTTGATAGTATTGTATCATTCAATATTTAAAAGAACAATCCAAGGAAATGTTAGAAAACCAAATGACACTTATATTTTATCATGTAATACTATTACTGTTCATGCTTAGTTCTAGTGATTTTGCTTTTAGGATTATGAACTCATGCATGGGAGGATCAGGTAATTTGTAGAAATATTATTTTATGTATACTTTTTAAATTTTGAAATAATCAAAATGCACAATAATAGTGCCTAAGTTAATGAAATAGAACACGGTTGAACTAGTTAACATTAAGGAATACTGCACAACTACTAAAATGACCTAAATGTGGGGGGAAATGAAGGAAACAAACAAGCTGAGAAATGAACAAAAGACATGAACAGATACTTTACAAAATAAGATATACAGACGGTAACTAGACATAGGAAAAGATGCTTAACATCATATACGTCATTAGGGAAATTAAATTAAAACTACAATGAGATACCACAACCACTCATGAGAACAGACCCCCCACCCCCGTTCCTCAGAACCCAACAATAATAAATACTGTAGAGTTACGCACAGCAACGGGAATTCTCATTTTCTATAGGTGGGAATTCCAAGTGATACAGCCTCTTTGAAAAAGCTTAGCAATTTCTTACACTTAAAATGCACTTATCATACGATCCAGCAATCACGCTTTTAGGTTTTACCTGAATTATTTGAAAACTGATGCCCACG
>NW_007774140.1:1088-4159 GCF_000696425.1 Galeopterus variegatus | reverse complement strand
TCTTAGCAAATGTTTAAGTATGCAGTACGGTATTGATCATCATATATTGCACAGTAGATCTCCAGATCTTATTTATTTGGCATAAATGAAACTTTGTACCTTTTGACCAACATCTCCCCATTTCTCCCTCCTACCAGCCCCTGCCAACCACCATTCTACTTTCTGCTTGTATGTGTTTGACTACTTTAGTTTCCATATATAAGTGAAATCATGCTGTATTTGTCATTCTCTGACTGGCTTATTTCACTTAACATAATGTTTTCTTGTTTCATCCATGTTTTCCCAAATGGCAGGATTTTTTTTTAACACTGAATAATATTGTTTTGCACACATACATACCACATTTTCTTTATCTATTCATCTGTCAGTGGACATTTAGGTTGATTCTGTGTCTTAGCTTTTGTGAATAATGCTGCAGTGAACATGGGAGTGCAGATATCTCTTTAACATACTGATTTCATATCCTTTGTATCTATACCCAGAGTGAGATTGCTAGATAGATTGTTAACTCTATTTTTTATTTTTTGAGAAAACTCCATGTTGGTTTCCACAGTAGCTGTATCAATTTACACTGTCAAAAACAGTGCACACATTTTCCCTTAACTTATGAGGTGCTATCTCATTGTGGTTTTGATTTGCATATCTCTGATGAGTAGTAATATTTATCGAGCACCTTTTCACAAACCTGTAGGTCATTTATAAATCTTCTTTGGAGAAATGCTTATTCAGGTCCTTTTTCCATTTTTACATTACTTGTTTTTTCTGCTGAGTTGTAGGGAGTTGCTTACATAATTTGGATATTAACTGCTTATCAGATATATGATGTGCAAATATTTTCTCCCATTCTGTAAGTTGCCTTTTCATTTTGTCAATTTTTTCCTTTGCTGTGCAGAAATTTTTATATAGTCCTACTTGTCTATTTTTGCTTTTGTTACTTGTGCTTTTGATGTCATATCCAAGAAATCATTGCCCAGTCAAATGTTTAGAAGCTTTTTTTCCATGTTTTCATGTAAGGAGGCAAATATAATTTTAAATGTAGCTAGAAAGTCAATCCTTCATTATAGTATGATATTTCTTTGGGTTGTTAGCACAGTAATTTTTTACAGAATTCTGAAAAAAGAATATAAGCCCTGGTATTGTGTTATGACATTATAATATTTATTAGAATTAATTTCCATCTTGATGATGAAATAATTTATTAATAATGCTTGCAAGTAAACAGTTGTTTGTTGCCACAAAAGAAAAATTCAGTGGGGACATCTTTTAAGGTTTAAATTAGATGCTCAGAAAAGCTTTTCTTAGGTTGCATTTCAATGAGGTTAGCTCAAACCGGGGCTTGGTCCTCACGTTGCAGATGCAGCTTGGGAAATTTTGTTCAGTATGCATATTTCTCAGCTGTACTGTACTACCCAAACTACAAAGAGAACAATGAGTAAGCCTGACTAGAATTGATTTACTTTAAAAATGTAACTGCAAAACCGGTCAAGCACTTTGCTGATCTGCACATTCCCATTTTGTCAAAATATCTGCACAAGAAAGCAAACTAATACCTAATGGTTGATTAATGAACATGAGATCAAAGCAGTCAAGGTGAACTGGAGATTTTCCTGGGTGAGACCTTCCACCACTAATCACTCAAGCCACCTGGACTGTAGCTAAAGGTCTGCCCGGAGAACAGCATCCTTGGACAACCAGGCCAAACTCTCCTGGATGATGCAAGGTCGCAGCGACATCACAGCTGCTTATGGGTCACCTCCCTCTTTATTCCTCAGCCTTTCTCTTGACAAGTGTCCCCCACAGCCAACTACATTAGTGTTCACTGAATCAAAGCGCACCGAGTGGGTTTTGGATGCCCTTAGACCTGCCCAGGTGCACGTTTACTCACGTTGGCTTGTTTCCCTCCTCCAGTTCTCCTCCATTATGAGTGGATTTTACGAGTTTTACTTCTCAGAAGGCAGTATTATTTCCCTTATTTCCAAGTTCTTTGGAGAGCATCTCATTCATGTCCCATTGGTATGCATGGCAGCTGGGCCAGAGTCTTATCAAAAGCAGCTCCTTTCCTTATGTTAATTTTGGAAAAGAGTTTTTCTTCAAAGGCAAGCAGGCACAAGTGCTCTAGCTCAGCTTCAGGTTGTTTTTGCCTGGAAAAAGTACTAACAAACGTGTCTGCACTAGCAAAGTGCTGGATTTCTACACGGTTTATTGAGCAAAATGTTACGCAGGACTTAAGTACAAAAACTCAAATACTACTTGGCACTTCACCAATTCACAGAAATACCAATTACCTGACAACTTATTGTTATAGTAATCTGTAAGATAGCTAATTTGCTAAAGTATCTCTTTGCTAAAAATTTTGTAGTCATTTGTGAAGTATTTAGCAATTCTTATGCTGTTGAAGGATGGAAGAGTTAATTGTTTTGTGAACAGTCATTCCCTGTAATATTTTTAAATTTACATGTGGTACGTAATACAAATGCTAAGTATGACACACATGTAGATCTTCCAGCACATTGTCATTCCAGGTATAGCCTTTTCTACTTCTATTAGTACTTGGATCTGTTCTTTTATAACAGCAGAGAGGGATGAGTTACAAAGACTGCACGGGGAACTATATCTTGAAATGTTTTCACGTGCATCCACACACAGTCACCACAGCCTTCCAATCAATGCATGAATGCCTGACCTCATGCTCACTCACAACCCTGCACAAAATTCTAGACTCACAATACGTGAACACTGGGCACAATTCCTGTCAATTTTATGGGCTTCCATTCAAAACAATTTGCTGGTAAATCAGTAACTGTGAATCAAGCAGTAGACTAATTGCCAAACGGCCAGCTCTCTGGTGTGTTCATCATCCATTGTAAAATAAAGATAGTCATCAGAGCCCATAAGAAGTCCCTTGATTCCTTCTCAGGAACCTAAACAATCATATTGTCATAAAAGTTGCTTTTTATCTTTTTGCTCCTCCTGTCCACATGTAAATTGCTCTAGAGTGCAAAGGCTGATTTCAGATATTGAAAGCAACACAGTTGATACTTTTGTTGAGAAATCAAAGTTACATCGCTTTT
>NW_007774140.1:0-502 GCF_000696425.1 Galeopterus variegatus | reverse complement strand
CCATTGTAAAATAAAGATAGTCATCAGAGCCCATAAGAAGTCCCTTGATTCCTTCTCAGGAACCTAAACAATCATATTGTCATAAAAGTTGCTTTTTATCTTTTTGCTCCTCCTGTCCACATGTAAATTGCTCTAGAGTGCAAAGGCTGATTTCAGATATTGAAAGCAACACAGTTGATACTTTTGTTGAGAAATCAAAGTTACATCGCTTTTCTACAACTACTTTGATTCTCATACTGGGAGTTCTTCCATTACTGACTATTCCTACACTTCAGGAATTCACTCAGTTATTTTGACATGTGCAGCTTCAAGACAATCTTTATCACATAGTTATTTTATTTCCTCTCTGGTTTGACATTATTTCTTCTAATCACAAGTGTCAATGGTTCTAGGTACCCTATCACCGATGACACAATCCCGTCTATAAATCTGGATGTTTAAAATCAGTGATTAACTTAATGTGTAAGTAAATCATTAACTTTAACACTTTATAATTTAAAAA
>NW_007774139.1:0-4159 GCF_000696425.1 Galeopterus variegatus | reverse complement strand
GGCTATCACAATTCATACTTCTCCAAGCAGTCTATAACATGTGCAGTCGGGATCCACAGTCAATGCAGCTCTTTGTCAGACATTTGAGTTTGCTCTCTTTAAAATTTACTCTCAACTTGAAAAGATATTAGAAGAATAAAATATTTGTGTATAAAAGCTCTACAAATGCAAATATTCTTTTTATTTTTTCACTTCTGTCAAATCCAGAGACATCTGGATATTAGATCCACCAGTGGAAAACAAAACAGTTTCACAGTGAAAAAAAAATCTGAGGCTGAGGAAAGAAATGAAATTCTGGTGTAATCTCAGGTTCAATGGCCTCTGGAATCATTGCTGCCAGGGCTAGAACTGGGGACTTCAACCTGGCAATGGCAACACAAAGCTTTAGGACAGAATAAATCGCTAAAAGGCCCAACAGGTATCAACACAAGATGGAATTTTCTAGATTGGAAGGTAATAGTCTTTTAAATATGCCAAAATGCTGACTTTCAACTATAATTACAGTAAAGAAACATATCAATGAAAATAGATAAAATGGATAAAAATCAAAGAGAAAGGAGCTTGTTTCATCATCATTATCTAATTTTTTCTCAAAACTTCTGGTTTCATCATCTTAACTTGACATCTTACATTCTGTGAAGGAGGAAGAAGGGAAAGTGGGAACAGCCTGGAGAAGCACAAACGGCTTGAAGGTCTATGGGAAGGCAAGTCCTGGAGGAATGAGGATCACAAATATCTATACAAGTCTATGTTGCCCTTTTATGAAAAAGGTATAAAGTGCTCATAATAATCTAATATTTACAATGTAGGAAAAATCTGTTTCAAACCTTGAAACTTGTAGCATGTTTGTATGATTATGAAACACTCATTTAGAATAGCCATACAGTCTGCATTTGCCAAAAGGAGACTGCGAAAACCCTTAGACATGGTAATTGATTCTTCCAAGTTTAAAACTCCTGATGGGGAAAAAAACCCCAGAGGATGTCTGCTGTGTAATAAGGCCTATATCTTTTTGGAATTGCTAATTGAATTAAATTTTAACTTGCATCTTGGACTTCAAGATAGACTTTTAGAATTACACAAAAAGAAAGAGGGAAAAAGCCTTCTAAAAACCAAAGTTAATAAAATTTTAGTTATATTCTCAGCCATCATTTGGCTTTTAAAGTTCTGATAACCCTCCCTCAAAAAACAAAGCATTTCCTCTCGTCTAGACAACATAACCTGTTCCTGTCTCAGGTAGGGCACTTGGGAACCCGGGATCTGTCCCATTTCCCTCACAGCATGTATGATTCCATATAAACCAGGACTGTGTGTCTCTTTCATACCCTAAAGAGAAATCCCCAAAAGGCAGTGCTTCCTGTCATTCTTGGGCCAATGTCTTCACCAAATTCTGTTTGAAAACGCATTTGTTCCTGTTTTCTTTTCACTTACCTTGTGAAGTCTCATCCCCATGACATCTGACAGTAGCTTTGGGTGTTGGCTAAAGAGAAAGCAGCAAACAGCAGTTAGAGAGGTGGTTTCCTGTGGAGCAGACAACTTAACACAGCTAAGTTCAGGTCATTCTCAGAATACTCAAACTGAAAAGTCAACAGTAGTGCAATGTCAGGCAGCTACACATTTTCACTACGCCCACATGTGGAGTAGTGAAGCGTTTTGACTGTTGAATTTTCTTGAACTATGGAGTTCTACTTTTTAAAAATATTTTTCCAATTTAAGATGACTTTTATAACAGACTATATTTTTGAGAAAGAAAGCCTTCTTTTTTTAAAATGTATTATCCAGAAACCATTATATGCAACCCAATAATACATCTTAGAAGTACCTTCAGGAAAGGATCCCATCTTATGTTTCTTTGCATTTCTTCTAGTACTAGCACAACTTCCTAGGAGTTGAAGGCATGCATGTGTATGTCACTTGCTTGTTCCTTTATTCATTCATTCATACATTCATTCCACCATTTATTGAACATATATTGATCTTCTTTTTCATGCCCTGAGGATATAACCACAAATAAGACACAGTCCCTGCCCTCAATAAGTTCATAAAATCTAGCTGGGAAAAGAAAACTGAGAAAATAATTATAAATATCATGTGAGAATTATAACAACAGGACTGTATACAAAATACACTCGGCCTCATACGTGGAAGTGAATATTCAAACTGGGTAAAAGAGTTGCTCAAAGGAGATGATTCCTGAACTATGGTAAAGAGTATTGCTGGTCATTTTCCATGCAAAGAAATGCCTTCCCAACTGGAGATGTGGTATATACAAAAATCCAGAAGCACAAAACAATAGTCTGTTCTGGTGACTGTAACTAGTTCTGTATCGATAGAGTGCAGAGGACCCCGGTAAGAGATGAGATTGATATATTAACAAAATGATTTTAAATATCAGGAGGCATTTCTATCACAGA
Source organism: Galeopterus variegatus (assembly GCF_000696425.1). NCBI lineage: Eukaryota > Metazoa > Chordata > Mammalia > Dermoptera > Cynocephalidae > Galeopterus > Galeopterus variegatus. The sequence goes on along the minus strand of NW_007774139.1, from coordinate 1,745 downwards.
ACAAAAAAAATAAATGGCAAGTATATCCATGTAGTACTTTTTAAGAAATGTTTTTGTTAAAGGTTGATCGCTTTGGAAAAGAATATTAATGAAAAGTATTGAGATGCTTTCAATATTTTGGCCCATGCCTGAAAAAAATATGGATATTACAGGTTTTCACAATGGTAAATGTTCAAACTAAGTGCTAACACATGAAGCAGAATTAGATTATAAAATACTAATTCTTTTTGAGGAAACTATACTCATTTTATTTTCATGTATCAAAATGGCTTAGATCCAATAGAAAATTACAGCATCTATAATAGTGTCTGGCACAAAGTAGGCTCTCAATAAATAGGTATTGATGGAATTACCACATCTAGGCAGCTTTGGGCAGGCAAAAAAAAAAAAAATGCTTTGGGAACTGATCCAGGCTCTACAGCTTGTAACTATTGCTGATTCCTTGGTGATTAGAGTCTTCTCCATTGCAATCCCCAGAGTTGCATTCATTAGGTCTCACTTTGGTCTCTGTTGGTAACTTGCCTTTCTCCTGTCCTACACATATCTGGAGATACCTGAAAATATTTTCTCTAGGTGTGTGTGAGCAGGTTTGAAGGATATAGCTATCAGAGAATTGGCCAGGGACACGCAGACCAAAGAGGCACAGTTGCAGTTGCCACTATCAGCGGCAATTCAAAATGTCCAAATCAAAAAGGGAAAAGCAAGGGTTCCGTGGACAGCCACAATAACAGCAGCAGAGCACCATTCCCTCTTACTCTACCTTCTGCTGTTTGGGTGTACATGGTGGCGGGTGGAGTGGTTATGACAGCATAGGAAGTGCGGAAAAAAGAAGAGAGTGGTTAGCAAACAGGTTGCTTAACAGAAGAGGGTCTAAGGTAGCAAACAAAGTCTCAGGGCCAGATTCAGATACCATTTCAAAATACAGAAAGGCCCCTCAAGACTCACTGGTGCCTTTATTTAGCTCACCACTTCCCAATATGCTGCCAATAATTCCACCTTCCTTCTGGTCCCCTATAGAAGCCCTTTCCTGGTATTCTTTTCCCTCCTTGTTCTGCAACTATCTCACCGCCCTCTTTTCATCAAAATGGATCAAAGCACTTAGATACTATCAGCTGGGTGGGACTTTAGACACCATCAAACTCAAACCTCTCATTTCATATCTGAAGAAACATTAGACTGGAAAAATTGAACTTCTCATCCAAAGTTATATTTCTGGTATTAACAGAGATGGGCCTCTGTCTCCTGACAACTCTCTCCCCCACAAGCCCGGGGCCATTTTTAGTATATCAGGCCATTGCTGCTCCTACCCAACTAGTTAGGGAATGATTATGACTTAATGTAGGTATCACACACTAAACCTGAACTCCTTCCTCTCTCTCACTGACCCTTTCCAATAAATCATTGATTGGTATTGAGTCCTTTCCCCCTCCCCCATGCTCTGTGCTTTTGTTCCATTTTCATCCACACTCAGTCAAACCCTTTAAGTCCCAGCCTCAGTGATCCTGCCCTCCCATGAGTCAGTCTATCTCAATTTCACTCCATAGTAGTCTTTCCATCTGAGCTTGTGGTATCTCTCATCTGAACCATTTATATTGCAAGCATGGTATTCACTCCTTTGATTAAATTCCTGAATTGCTATTTGACTTACTTATATCTTTCCCTCTCGCCTAGAAGACAATCTTCCTGAGGGTAAAAGACATTTGTTTCTGTATTTACTGGTCAACTAAAATTGTACACACAGGAGA
>NW_007774138.1:0-4159 GCF_000696425.1 Galeopterus variegatus | reverse complement strand
CTAAGTTGAGTCAATGTGAAGACTTTTGTAACTTTCTGCAGGAGCACCTGGATGCCCAGAAGGAGAAAGAGGGTTGACTTTAGCTCTGGGGATCAGCAAGGCAGTTAAGAGCAAAGGATTCTAGGAGTGTTGTTGGCATTAACTAAGTGACCCTCAAATAGAAAATCCTTCAGGGTAGTTGGGCAGGAAATGTTTTGAAGCAAGGGGAAGACTACCTGTGTGTATTGGTATGAAATAATCACAGTGAAACCGAGTACCCTGTCATCTGCCACATTGCTTGGTTCTAGCCACTTCTCTGGTCTACACTTGATTGAGACTCATAATCTTGTCCGCAGCTGACTAATCTCCCTCTATTCTCTATCTTTTCTTTAATTCCACTATTGTCTTGCCCCTTCAAACTTTAAGCTCCCATTATAAATATCAATAACCTTACCTTACTTGGTGCCCAACCTGGTGGACAGCTTAGTTGGGACTCTGCTGCCACCTGGTGGTCCGTGGTCACCTCACATGTCCATGATGTCTGCTAGCAAGGAGATATGTCAAACCACAACACAGCTGGAAGACTTGTATATAAGCATTCAAGGCGTCTGGGGTTCATGATGAAGATAAAGAAAAAGTTATCAGGTATAAGAAAGACAGAATAATAAGTTCGTGGTCTAAAAGAATTTCATAGTTTGAGATCTTGATGATGGACGAATACTAAGTGACGAGTGGCCAAAGGAGTGTCTATGGTTATGTGCAGCTGAAAAAGAATGAAGAAGAAGGACATTAAAGTTGAAGGTCAAAGAATTCAGGGTCAGCTTGTTGCAAGGGCCATTTAAATTCTCCACTCGGAGATGAGTGCCCCTCTGTTAGGGTCCATGTTTCAGGAATATTTTTCATCCCACATACTTCCCAATATATTGTCCATAAAATGTTGGTTGAATTGACCTGAATGTTGAAAAGTCACTAATGGTTATTGTAGGGAATGGAGTGAAAATTACAATTGGGAAGGAGCTGACCTGTATTTTCAGGTCAGATATAGTTTCAAATACTTGGCTTTCTCAAGCCAAGCAGCTATTTCCTACCTTTCAGTGACAACATCAACATATCTCCAGTAGGCAAATCTCCCCATACCTGATACTTTACAGTTTCAGATATCTGCTCCTAGAGCAGAAAGTCATCCTAGACATTGCTGTGTGCTTGTTGCCTGAAATGGGCATGCCACACTTACAATCCCCTTCTCACCTTCCCTGCCATTTATTCTCCATATGAACTATCTGTACGCCAGATTTTCATCCAGTTCTTAATCTGGGTACATGGACCTCAAGCTTTGGGAATCCCCTCAAATAAAAATGCAAATTTTTGTTTCTGAAGACTTGCTATTCTCTTTTTTAAAAAAACTAAAATTAAATTATTAAAAGATTGTGTGGCTTATAAAAGAAGAGCCCTTGTTTTAGGCAATTTGACTTCCTTTGATCTGAGGCAAGTTTCTGTACCTTCCAAAGTTTACCTCCTCTTCCCTCTTTTCTGAGTTTGTAAAAGTTTTTGGGAATTAGTTACTTTCCCATACTTCTCCCAGGAAATCTGGCATTCCTGCATATCTGCTTCGTGGGCTCTTGACCACACTGTTGTCAGTCAGCTAGGTCTTTGGCCATTCCAGAAGGGTTTTGTTCTTTATTTCCCAAAGTCTAGAGGATTTCTAGAGAATTTTTTTTTATTCCTTGTTCAGTGGACTCCATATTTCTACCAACTGAGAGCTCACCCCAAATTATCTGTGTGACCCATTCCAGTTAACCTTCTAATTTAACTCCCAGGTGACTCATTAGCTCTACAGCCAAAGTTTGCAGTGCCCCCCAGGCTCCCAGCTGCCTGAAGTATTGGAGCAACTTTGGAAACTTGGATGACTATTCTGGTTATCTCTTGATTCTTAGGATGTCTTTGCAGGCCAATGTATCTATAAGGTGACTTCTTTCTTTGTCAGCTACAATAATGGATATTGTTTTTTTCCTAAATTATTACTATAGAAATTTTCAAACATATAAAAAATAGAGAGGCTAGTATATTGAATGTAATGTACATATCATTCAGCTTTAGTATTATTTTATGTCCAATACTATTTCATCTGTATCCTCACACTTTCCATTCTTCCCCATGATTATTTTGAAGCAAATTGAAAACATCATATCCTTTCTTCATTAGTAATTCTATAAAATAAGAACCCTTAATATCATGTCACACCTACAAATTAGCAAAAAAATTTCCAAAGTTGATTAGTGTTAAATAATAGTGGTTGAGAGTAGTTCTTGTTCAGAAAAATTTCAATTTTAGCCTTGAACGAAAACCCAAAAATCACAGTTAAGCTTGATCACTGCTAATCCATCAAACTGCTTTTTGGTAAGGTAATTCAGAATATTCAGCTTCTATTTCTGAAAAAAAAATAAAAATTTTATATAACTGAAGATGATTAAGTGCCTAAGAATGAATGAAGTTCATTTTTGACACTACCGGTTCAATAACACATGATAGGTTCAAATATTTTCTGCAAAGTACCTGCTGATGAACAGTACAATAAATAACCACAGGTTTTAATATCTTACTTTTTTTTTTTACAAGCTTTATACATTTGTCCAACTAAGCCTTTATCTGCTCCACACAAATTTTTACCACCATGCATTGTAACACATCTTAGCAGATTCCACTTCAGGTGGTAGTGAATTAGAGATATCTAATTAGAAATTTAAATTAATTTCTTCTAATTAGTTTCTTAAGTAATTTCTTCTTTAAAAGTATTTTTCTCACTTGTAGTTGTTCCAGCCAGACTATTCTTTAGTTACTTTGAACTCAGCATTGACACCTCAAGTAAAAAACAACTGAACAGTATCAGCAGCCTCCATCAACTCATCAAGAGACAAGGAAAGATAGCCAAAACCATTGGCCTCGTTTTTTAACTATTGATGTTGCTCCCAATGTCCTCAACTCCTTGGTCAACTGTTCTTACCAAAAGACTGATAGTCTCAAACAAGTTTATTTTCTCTGGACATATTTCTTCAGTTTCTGCAATCAAACATAATTAGCTCACCATTGAGAAATGGCTTTCCTTGCTTGCTAACAAATGATCCACTTGGATACTAACTTTGGTTGTAGTCTCATTTATATTTGTAATTCTTGTGAAGAAATTTTGCTGTAATGAGATATTCCACTTTAAATTTTCTAATTTTTCTGCCTGTTGCTTTCCTGTGAGTTGGGAGTATTGTGATGAGTGCTTAGTCTGGTAATACTGACATCTATTGTGTTATTTTAGCACAGTAATAGTGTCAAGTGTATAATAAACACATAGTTTCCCATCTCATTCAACAACAAAATAAACCACATGCCACAGTGATTTAAAAGTACAACATTTGGAGTCTATTTTTCTTGTTTTGACATGAAGGATATGCACTGGCAGTACAAAATAAAATAAATATGCTTGGCACTTGAAATGCTATTGAGTTTTGATTCACTGTGCAGCAGTATGAAGTGATGAGAGTTCCACATATTGTCTCTGTTGCAACTCTTCAGTTCTGCTGTTGAAACTCAAACACAGCCATAGACAATATGTAAATGAATGAATGAGTGTAGCTGTGTTACAATAAAACTTCATTTATAATACTAAACTTTAATTTAAAATAATTTTCACGTCACAAAATATTATTCTTTTGATTTTTTCCAACTATTTAAAAATGTAAAAAACATTCTTAGCTTGCAGACTATACCAAAACAGGCAGTGGGCTGGATGTGGCCCATGGACCATAGTTTGCCAATCCCTGGTTTAGACTATCGCATCTCTAAAAATTCCACAGATGTGTGAGGCCCCTGAATCTTTGTAGGGTTTATCTCCCATCATCTGAGATGCACATATCTTACTTAGGCATTCAGAGCTCTAGCCACCTTCTGCTACTAGGTCCAATTGGTGAGGTGTCAACAAAATAGTGGAACAATGACCAGAATGTCCAGGTGATCAGGGTCCATTATCATCGTCCATCTAGTTTAAGCAAGGATCAAACTGGTGAACTGAATGAGTTTTCATGGAGAGTATCATTTCTGCATCTTTTAAGTGTTTGAGGGTGACACAAATCACTGAAGGAGGTTTTGTTGCTTTCAACTTACTATCTTTGCCCAGGGATGTGGATCAGGAAGG
>NW_007774137.1:2428-4159 GCF_000696425.1 Galeopterus variegatus | reverse complement strand
CCGCGCTCCCAAGTGGCGCACTGTAGCAGTGCGCCACCGGGCCGGCCCCTACATGCATCTTCTCATTTAATCTTCACAACTTCATGAGGCTGCTACAGCATTTGATTCTTTGTCACGACACAGTACTAGTTCATAACTTAATTTCCCTAAGCACGTTAATGTTTTAAAGTGATTAGGGACAAGCTTTCTCACAATGAAAGAAGAGGCTTAGCAATCAATGAAGACTTCAAGAATAAAGAAAAAATATATCAAAATACCTTTCTTTAGTGCAAATGAAGCCTGGTTTAGGAGCTTCAAGAACCACTGGGTTTTCTGCAGTGTTAATTCATTTGGCAAAGCTACAAGTGCTGGTGAAAAAGCTGTGAAAATATATCTTCATTATTAAAGTGGTAGATTAGAAGCAACACCTCCAGCACCTACAACTTAGGAGGAAGCTCGAGCCCCAGGTGTAGAAGGCTGCACAGCATTGACTGCTTGTGCTCCCAGGTGCCAGTGCCCGCACAGAGCCATGAGAGCACTTTCATTAGGATAGTTGCTGTTAGTGCTCTGATTGCAGAGTTCCACGGGTTTTATGTGGTCTGCCCAATCCTATTTTTCCCATCGGCCCTGTTGTTTCAGTGTATGATTTTACAGAACATGTTTTTTTTTCAGGAATGCGCAGATGGTATGTGATGTTATAACAGAAACATATACCCCCATTTTACAGCTAAGAAAACTGAGATACCAAGAATTAAGTAAACTTTCCAAGGTCATACAGGAATTACACAGTAAAGCCACAATTTAAATCCACTTTAGCTGCAGATTCTGCTTTCTAATAAACTACTTTGTAGCCACTAAATATAATATTTTAAATGAATATTAACATATGTGGTAGCTTTTAAATAGGAGGGTACTCCAAAAAGCTCATGGAAAGATTTGTATTATCTTTCAATTCTTTCCATGAACTTTTTTTTAAATAAAAATTTTATTTTATTTTTTAATTAAAAAACAGTTGATTGTACATATCTGTGGGGTACAGAGTTGACTATCAATACCGGTGTGCAATATGTGATGCTCAAATCAGGATAATTAGTGTATTCAACATTGTACAGTGTAATGGCTTTTCCATGAACTTTTTGAAGAACCTTTTTATGTCTACAAATTCTTTGATTCTCCTCTTTTCAAGAGGCACGGGTTGATCTGCTTCATAGCATTGGTCTTGGCAATGATTACCAGAATATGACCACCAAAACACAGATAATGAAAGTAAAAATAAGGCAAGTGGGACCACACCAAATAAAAAAGCTTCTGCATAGCAAAGGAAACAATCAACAGAGTGAAAAGGAAACCTATGTAATGGGAGAAAATATCTGCAAACCATACATCCGATAAGGTGCTAATATCCAAAATATATAAAGAACTCAATAACAAAATCCCAAATAACTCAATTTAAAAATGGGCAAAAGAGTTGAATAAACATTTCTCCACAGTGATATACAAATGGTCAATAGGTATATGAAAGATGTTCAACATCACTAATCATAAGGGAAATGCAAATCAAAACCACAATAAGATATCACCACACAACTATCATGATAGCCATTATTTAAAAAACAAACAAACAAAAAAACAGAAAATAGCAAGTGTTAACAAGGATGTAGATAAATTGGAACCCTTGTGCACTGTTGGTAGGAATGTAAAATGGTACAGTCCCTATGGAAAATGGTATGGAGGTGCCTCAAAATATTGAAA
>NW_007774137.1:0-1683 GCF_000696425.1 Galeopterus variegatus | reverse complement strand
GGAATGTAAAATGGTACAGTCCCTATGGAAAATGGTATGGAGGTGCCTCAAAATATTGAAAATAGAACTACCATATGATCTAAGAATCCCACTTCTGGGTATTCATCCAAAAGAATTGAAAACAGGGCCTCAGAGAGATATCTGCACTCCCGTGTTCACTGCAGCATTATCCACAATAGCCAAGAGGTGGAAACAACCTAAATGTCCTCTGACAGAGGAATGGACAAGCAAAATGCAGTGTATACATACAATGGAATATTATTCTGCCTTTAAAAATAAGGAAATCCTGATTTTTTCTGCAAATCATATACCTGACAAGGAACTTGTATCCAGAATATATAAAGAACTCATACAACTCAATAACAAAAAGACAATCCAATTTTTTTAATTGGCAAAGAATTGAATAAACATTTCTCAAAAGAAGATATATGAATGGCCAAAAGCATATTAAAAGTTGCTCAGCATCATTAGTCATTAGGGAAATACAAATCAAAGCCAAAGTGAGTTGCTACTTCACACCCACTAGGATGGCTACAGTCAAAAAGACAGTTAACACGTATTGGTGAAGACGTGGAGAAGCTGGAACCCTCATACACTGCTGTTGGGAATGTAAAATGGCACAACTGTTTTGGAAAACAGTCAGACAGTTCCTCAAAATGTTAAACAGTTACCATGTGACCCAGAAATTTCACCCCTAGGTATATACCCAAGAGAAATGAAAACAAATGTTCACACCAAAAAAAAAATTGTACACGAATGTTCATAGCAGAATTACCCCTATTAGCCAAAAAGTGGATAAACAAAATGTGGTATATCCGTACAAGGGAATGCTATTCCACAGTAGAAGGCAAGTCTTGAGACTTGCTACAGCATGGATGACCCTTGAAAACATTACACTAAGTGAAAGAAGCTGAACACAGAAAGCCATATTGTATAATTCCATTTATATAAAATGTCCAGAATTGGTGAATTTATAGTGACGGAAAATAGATTAGTGGTTGCCAGGGGTTGGAGGTAGGAGGGAATGAGGAGGAAGCACTTTACGTTTCGGAGTGACAAAAAAAGTTCTGGAACTAGACAGTGGTGATGATTGCACAACCTTGAAAGCAAGTCCTTCCACCCCAGCCAAGGCTTCAGATGACCGCAGCCCCAGCCGACATCTTGACTGTACTCCCATGAGACACCCTAAGCCAGAACCACCAGCTAAGCCACTCCCAGGTGTTCCTGACCCTCAGACTGTGTGAGATGACAAATGTTTGTTGCTCTAAATGGCCAAGATGTGGGGTGATGTATTATGACAAAATAGACATATTCTTAAGCGAAAAATCAAGTATCAAAACATACACACACTGATTCCTTTTGTATTGAAAATATATCTATGTATATGTAGAAAAAATCACAGATTTGCTATCTCCATGTGGAGTAATTATTTGTATTTTTTGCTTTCAACTTCTCTTTATTTTACCACTTTTCTACAATAAATCTCTTCTGTTTCTATAAAAGAAAACAATTGAAGCTACTCATAACTATTTATAGATTCAATGTGGGGCCAGATGGGGGAAAGGCTTTGACAACTCGGGCATGAGATGAAGGCTTGGGCCAGATGCAAGAAGAGTAAAAAAGAAAACACAGGCAAGCTTTTCAAAGAAAGAAGAGGCAGGACCAGAAGGATGACCTCATGCA
>NW_007774136.1:3047-4160 GCF_000696425.1 Galeopterus variegatus | reverse complement strand
AGCCAGAGGCATAACACTACCTGACTTCAAATTATACTACAAAGCTATAATAACCAAAACATCAAGGTACTGACATAAAAACAGACACTCAGACCAAAGGAACAGAATAGAGAATCCAGAAATCAACCCACATACTTACAGCCAACCTATATTTGACAAACGCAACAGGAGCATACACTGGGGGAAGGACAGCCTCTTCAAAAAGTGCTGCTGGGAAAACTGGACATCCATATGTAGAAGAATGAAACTAGTACCTCTTGCCATATACCAAAATCAACTCAAAATGGATTAAAGACTTATACATAGACCCCGAACTATAAAACTACTAAAAGAAAACATAGGGTAAACACTTTAGGAAGTAAGACCGGTCAAAAACTTTATGAACAAGATCCCCACACAGGCAACAAAAAGAAAAATAAACAAATGGGATTACATCAAACTAAATAGCTTCTGCACAGCAAAAGAAACAGTTAACAGAGTGAAAAGACAACCTAGAGAATGGGAGAAAATATTTGCAAACTATGCATCTGATAAGGGATTAATATCCAGAATATACAAAAAACTCAAACAACCTAACAGTAAAAAAACAAATAACCAAATTAAAAAATGGGCAGAGGAAAATCTATAGCGATGGAAGTAGTTTAGTGGCTGCAGGGGCTGTGAGGAAAGGGGCATGGGGAGTGACCGCTAATGGGTATAGGATTTTGGGGGGGGGATGTTGAAAAGGTTGTGAAATTAGATAGTGTTGATGGTTGTACAATTTTGTAAATATGCTAAAAGCCACTCATACATTCTAAAAGGGTACGTTTTATGGATGTGAATTGTGTCTCAATAAAGCTGTTATTGGGGAAAAAAAAACATAAGTCAGTACATCTTGCTACCATTTTGTTTTTGTATGATGATGGCGTCTTTTCAATTACTAGATGTGTATATGAAATGACAATTGATTCTCTTAGAAAATCACTGAGGTTTGTCAAATTAAAATACAAGGAAAATAATTGAAAATTTCTTTTAAGAGGTAAATTATTAATTCTGGGCTTTTGAGGTACAGGAAACAAGTTTTCCCTTTGACAGCAAATAGTTTTATGATATAGTGCTATTTCTTAACATAAT
>NW_007774136.1:0-2796 GCF_000696425.1 Galeopterus variegatus | reverse complement strand
ATAGCGATGGAAGTAGTTTAGTGGCTGCAGGGGCTGTGAGGAAAGGGGCATGGGGAGTGACTGCTAATGGGTATAGGATTTTGGGGGGGGATGTTGAAAAGATTGTGAAATTAGATAGTGTTGATGGTTGTACAATTTTGTAAATATGCTAAAAGCCACTCATACATTCTAGAAGGGTACGTTTTATGGATGTGAATTGTGTCTCAATAAAGCTGTTATTGGGGAAAAAAAAACATAAGTCAGTGCATCTTGCTACCATTTTGTTTTTGTATGATGATGGCGTCTTTTCAATTACTAGATATGTATATGAAATGACAATTGATTCTCTTAGAAAACCACTGAGGTTTGTCAAATTAAAATACAAGGAAAATAATTGAAAATTTCTTTTAAGAGGTAAATTATTAATTCTGGGCTTTTGAGGTACAGTAAACAAGTTTTCCCTTTGACAGCAAATAGTTTTATGATATAGTGCTATTTCTTAACATAATTGCAACATTTGGAATTTCAACCTTAATTTAACTTACATACATTCTTTCCTCTGCATCCTGTACTCAAAAAGAAATGATTGCCTAATACCAGGTAAAACTTACAGTATTACATCAGAAGGTTCTGTATGTTAGAGAGGAGACTTATTTCTTTGAAATGAGCTTATGTTTAAAGCAATTGAATTGCTCTGCAGGATTTCAATTTTCTACCAAGATAGCTCGGTGTTTCTCAACCTATTTTTTATTATCACCTCCTAAGAAACTTTTCCAGACTTTTTTTCCTGATCATCCCTCTACCCTATTACATTTTAATACTACAAATATGCTGTATATCTGCTTATATATTCTATGTACAGTACATCTATTCTTTATCTATAAAGAAAGGTAAGATTTTCCACCCCAAACCAATTTTCACTCCCTTTTGGGTGATATTGCCCCTGTTGAGAATGCATGGTCCACCATTAAAATTCTTGTTTGTATTTGACTGCACACATTTTTCCTTACTGTAAATAGAATTTAGAATTCTTTTAGCAACCTAAATTTAACAGTTACAAATCTAAGTGGACAAAATTTAATTTTTATAAATGTAACAATAATAATTTGAAAAGAACTATACCTAAATAATTTTTAGACATGCTAAGTGTAGATAAAATATTAGGTGGATTTCAAAATCATTTTTTCTGAAAATATTCATTGACATTGAAATCTGCTTATGATATACTATTAAGTGGGAAAAAAGCAATATGCAAAACTATATTAAGAATACTTTACAAATTTTCTAAAAATACATATGTGGGTATGAATAAACAGAAAATATTTATTAAAATGTTAATAATGGTTACCTCTGGGTGCAAAGGTAGTAAATGATTTTTAGTTTCAACTTTATACATTTCTATAGTTTCCAAGTTTTGTGAGTTTTAATCACTATTATAGTGAGAGAAAAAGTGGTTACCAATAAAATATTTATTGAAATTAACTCATATGAGGGAAAGGATATAATAACATCTATTTTATAATACTTGAAATAAGGTATTTATGTATCCTTTTGGGGAGAGGTTTTGTTTTTGTTTATATGCCATAAATAAAGGCACACTATTCCCAGTCCTTGGTCTTGCTAGTATTTACAATACTTTCTCAGCAAAAGTATTAATCCTTAACAAATGACAGGTTTGACTATGACCTAGGCTCCCAGCAATTATCCTTCTGTAGAACCAACTCTGATGTATTTCCAGGTTACAGGGGAAGCATTCAGCAAACAAATGTTTGCTGATGAGTTTAAAGAGAGTAAATCCAGCAAACAACTAAAAGCCAACAATTTTTGTGCTTGATCTCAACGGAACCTATCTAAGTAATGACTCAGATTTGAATATAGCAACTTTGGGGGCTACTGAAGGAAAGATACTTTAAATATCATTTGAATACACAGTTTGTAGAGTGCTGTTAAATTATACAACCCTGTGTGTCACTAATAGCATGCCTGCTATTTATCATGAGAACACAAGAGGCAAGTGAAAGAACTGGGACTCCAGCTCAAGTCTTAGAGTCCAACTCCAAGTTTTGGGTTCTTTCTCTTTTGTATCATTCTTCCTTACTCAATGAAATCAGCGAATATTTTAAGCATGAGTGAAGCAACTGAAGCAATTAACCATGACTTACAACCTCACCAAGCAGGGCTTGCTATAGAGCAGGGTTCAAATGTACCCCCACTCTCTCCTACACCCTTGTGGTGCCATAGAAGGGGCCAGTTGGTGGTTCAGGGGGAGGTCTGCAGGTCCACAAGGAAGGCTCCACCCAGACTCTTATCTCCAGTGTATGGGTTCTGCCTCAAAGTGTGGCGGGTCCTCTCCTCCAGTACTCTCAGGACATGGAGGAGGGGCAGATTGGAGTGAGGGGTCAAGGAAAGGGACCGTATTAGCCCATTTCTGTTGCTTATAATAAAATACCTGAAACTGGGTGATTTATAAAGAAAACGAAATTTATTGCTTACAGTTTCTGAGACTAGAAAGTCCAAAGTCCATCTGGTGGTGGCAACAGTGACCCAGGGGTCTCATATTGCAAGATCATGGAGCAAAGAGAGCAGAGAAAGAGAAAGACAGACTCTCCTCTTCTTTTAAAGCCCTCAGAACCACACCCCTATCCACCATTTTTAATCCATTCACTACTGCACAGTCCTACAATCCAACCACCTCTTCAAGGCTCCACCTTTCAATTACTGTAATAGGATTTCCCACCCTCTTAACAGTCACATTAGGGGCTAAGTTTCTAATACATAAAACTTGGGAGACAATTCAAGCCTCAGTGAGTTTTGGGG
>NW_007774135.1:3796-4161 GCF_000696425.1 Galeopterus variegatus | reverse complement strand
TTTCCACTCTTTTGTGTGTTGGCTGGCTGGTGTAGACGTAGGCTGGGCTCTGCTGGGCCAGGCCAGACACCAGGATTCCATCTGGGTTCAGGTCTGTTCCATGTGTGTTTATTCTGGGGCCCTGGCTGAAGGGGCAGCAGTTATGCAGGGCACGCTCATCTCGTGGCGGATCACAGGAGCATAAGAGGGCAAGTGGAAATGCACAATGCTGCTTAGGGCTTTGGTTCATAACCAGCCCGCTGGCAATTCTGCTGACATCCCATTGGCCAAGACAAATCACACAGCCAAGCCCAACATCAGTGGGGTGGGGAAGTATAATCGGCCCATTCTAGGAAGAGGTAGTGCAGGTTACATTTCAAAGACAG
>NW_007774135.1:0-2830 GCF_000696425.1 Galeopterus variegatus | reverse complement strand
GTGGGGAAGTATAATCGGCCCATTCTAGGAAGAGGTAGTGCAGGTTACATTTCAAAGACAGTGGATGTGTACGAGGAGTGAAGCCCTGAGAACAAGAATTCAATTCACCACAATGGTAGAGAGTGAATGGGAGGGAAGAGGGAAGTAGGGACCAAACCAGTCTTTGGGAGCTTACTATAGCTAGGCCGGCTGGGTGAAAAATCATATACATTTTGCATAGGCACAAGCCCAGGCCTGGCGATTCCTGTAAATTAGCCTGACACTCTCTGATTCTGGCCAAAAATCATTTCATATTCATTCTCTGGGATGGTGCTCCTGGGAGTACCACTTATCTAGGGGGAGCAGGATGACAGGCTTGATTTTCTTCTGGTCAGCAGTCATGACCCAGCAAGCTGCCCACTGTGGTGGCAGGGCTGTGACAAGTAGAGAGGACAAAGAAGGGCCAAAGTATCCCAGGAGGCCAGGGGTTTACCCTTTGCATGGTCCCCTCCCACGCTAGGGTCTATGCGGAAGTCAGCCTAAATCCTGCCTTTAATAGTCAGTGACAGATGGTCATCAGGGCCTTCAGACTCCAAGTCCCAGTCTTCATAAGGTCCCGGGGCCTTGGCTTCTAGAGCCCTCCTTTTACATCCAGAGAAACAGGACGACAGGTGACTTCTCTTCAGCCAAACAGCTCATAAGTAGCAGATGGGACCAGGTCACCCCAGTCTAGTGCTTGTCCTTCCAGACCCCATGATTGTCTCAGCCTAGGCAGAGAGTCCCGACTGGTGTTGGGGCATTGCCGTTTATCCTGGCCCTGTAATGACAGTATCTACTTTCGTGAAGAGGCCATGTGAACCTTGTGCCTCAGTGCGAGGACACCGGAGAAGCAGAACGAAATACTGGCTATGGGTAAACAGCCTTTCTGTTACCGTTTTACAGTGCGTCCTTTCTTTGGTGAACAGCTGCTAGACTCTCTGAGGAAGGAAAGGCTCTGGCCACTAAAGAAAATGTACTGAGAACAGATGGGCAGTACAACCTCATGGAGCCGAGGACGTGAGGAGACAGACACTCTCACACACGCCGTGGGGGGGATCATACATCCAGCGGGCTTCGATTTGGAGAGCAGTCAGATGGGCAGTACAACCTCATGGAGCCGAGGACGTGAGGAGACAGACACTCTCACACACGCCATGGGGGGGATCATACATCCAGCGGGCTTCGATTTGGAGAGCAGTTCGGCAGTGGAGGTACTTTCACCTGCAAATAAACAAAACCCAGTTAGAAGTGGTTTAAAGAGTAAGGACATTTGTTACCTCATGTAAATAAGAAGTCCAAAGTTAGGGCAGTTTTGAGGGTTAATTAATTGAAGACCAGATGTATTTCCTTTTCCCAGCCTCAGCGTTTGATGTTTGTCCTCAAACTTCTTTTCTCATGGTCCCGATGTGGCTGCAGCTGCTCCAACCATCATATTCTCATACACAGTGATGTCCAGAAGCAGGAAAAGAGGAAAGCAGAGAGCACCTTTGCTAGAAGCTCCCAGCAGAATGATCCCTTATGCCTCGTTCGCAGAACTGGTTCAGATGCTCACACCTAACCCAATGGCTGGGATGAGGAGATGGGGCTCCCATAGCTCGCTCAGTCTTGAAGCTAGATAAAGACCCTGAAACACATGGGCACTGGGAGGAACAGGGTCAAAACTAGGGCTTTGTTGGCCAGGAAGAAAGGGGCAGTTGCTTTGTATAGGCAGCCACTGGTGTCAGCGACAGGATTATCTTTCAAAATTAAAAAAGTACATACTCTGACTCAGCCCTTCCATTGTTAGGCATTTATCTTATGAGTATACTTGCAGAGTGTGCTGGCAAACATACGAAGCTATCTGTTGTAACATTATGATATGATAGCAAAACACTGGAAATAAGCTAAAGACCTTTCAACAGGGGACTGGTTAAATAATTAAGATATAAATTAAGGTATAAACATATTATGGAATTGGCAAATCTGTAAGTACTGCCATAGAGAAATTCACAAGATATACTATTAAGTTTATTTTTTTAAAGTACGATGCAAATTAGTGTGTATTCTCAGATCCCATTTCTGTTTTTAAAAAAGTCTCTTTTTTGCGGGTTGGAGCTCGCTGGTGTGGGGATCTGAACCCTTGACCTTGGTGTTACAAGGCTGCACTCTAACCAACTGATCCAACCAGCCCCTAAAAAAGTCTTAATTCTGGATTGTGAATATAAATTTCTGGAAGAAGTCCCAAGAAACATGGTTTTTTCTGGGCTGTGGGATTGGTGCTATGGTTGAGAGGGAAATTCTGTTTTTTATTTCATGCCCTTATTGACTGTTTGAATTTTATAAAAATCACTATATGTATTACCTTTATAATAAAAAAGAAAAGTAACAGGAGTTTTATTCGTGGGGTGGGTGGGGTGGCAGAGCTTAAGGAGAAGAAACCAAAGCCCTAACGTGGGCATCATCAGAAATGTGGTTGTGAGAGGACAGGAGTGCCATTTAGCTGTGTGTGATTGGCACGAAGGGAGGTTGTGGAGTGAAATAAGGTCATTTTTTACTCTCCCTTGGGACCTGGCACGGTGTCTAACCCCTAGTATAGTGATATACACATTTGAAGAATGAATGAATGTTTGGGTTAAGACTCAAAGCATCTTTATGAAGTGCCGAAACCCAACCAAGCAGCTCAAGTCAGCAAGAAAAGTAGATTCTGCTGGAAATTTGTCTTGCAAATAAAACATGGCTGTCATTTCTTCCTTTTTCCTTGAGCTCTCAGAATCTAATTTTTTTTGCTAAATAATCAGTGTGAGTTTGAAACTTTCTATTCATCATCTCATAC
>NW_007774134.1:0-4161 GCF_000696425.1 Galeopterus variegatus | reverse complement strand
CTGGAATACAAAAATGATAATCACTACCATGAAGACACAAGAGAGAACAAAACCTGCTGGTGAAACAAAAATGCAAATGCGAAAGAGAGAGAAACAATATCTTACCATCTCAGAAAACCAACAGACACTGAGACTAATAGTAAAAGGAGAAGAAAGGAACAAAAGATATTTTTAAAATCCAAGTGAAAATGATAAAATGCCAGGAGTAAGACAATACCTTTCAATGAGAATCCTACAAGTAAATGGATTAAATTCTCCACTCAAAACACACAGACTGGCTGACTAGATTAAAAATCTAGGACCAACTATATGCTGTCTTCAAGAGACTCATGTCACCTGTAAAGACACAAGCAGACAAATAGTGAAGGGGTGGAAAAAGATATACCACACTAACAGAAACCAAAAATGAGCAGAGTAGGTATTCTTATATCAGATAAAGTAGTCTTTAAACCAAAACCCATATAAAGAAACAAAGAAGGCTACTATATAATGATAAAGGGATTGACCAGCAAGAAGAGATAGCAATAATAAATATGCATGCACCCAATACCAGAGCACCCATATATATAAAGCAAACACTATTAGACTGAAAGAAAGAGGTAGACCCCAATAAAGTAATAAGTAGGGACCTGAACACAACTCTCTCAGCACTTTACAGATCATCTAGGCAACAAATCAACAGAAAGAAACACAGGATTTAAACTACACATTAAACCAATTAGACTTAAGAGATAACTACAGAACATTTCATCCAACAACTACAGAATATACATTCTTCTCATCAGCACATGGAACATTCTCCAAGATAGACCATGTGTTTGTTAGGTCATAAATCAACTCTCAATAATTTTTTAAGAATTGAAATCATTTCAGGTGTCTTTTTAGACCACAGAGGATTAAAACTAGAATGACAAACAAAATTCTTGAAACAAACAAACACATGGAAATTTAACAACATGCTCCTGAACTACCTATGGATCCAAGAAGAAATTAAACAGGAAATCAAAAAAATTTCTTGAAACTAATAAAAATAAAGACATGTTATAATAAAACCTGTGGGATACTGCAAAAGCAGTTCTAAGAAGGAAGTTTATTGCAATAAACACTTACATCAAAAAACAAAGATTTCAAATAAATGATCTAATGCTACACCTCAAAGAACTAGAAAAATAAGAACAATCCAATCCCAAAATTAATAGGTGGAAAGAAACAATTAAGATAGAGCAGAATTAAATGAAGTAGAGATCCCCAAAATGGCACAAAAGATCAATGAAACAAAAAGCTGGTTTTTTGAGAAGATAAACAAAATAGACAAACCATTAGCTAGATTAATTAAAAAAAAAAAAAAGAAGAAGAGAGAAAACCCACATAGGTTCCTCAAACAATTACAGATAGATCTATCATATGACCCAGCTATTCCACTGCTGGGAATATACCCAGATGAATCGAAATCATCATGCTGAAGGGATACCTGTACTCCAATGTTTATTGCAGCACTATGTACAATATCTAATAGCATAATGTATCACTATGTACCAGCCCAAATGTCCATCGTCAGATGAGTGGATAAGGAAAATGTGGAATATTTACACAATGGAATACTACTCTGCTATAAAGAAGAATGAAATACTACCATTCGCAACAACATGGACGTAGAATACAGAATATACATTCTTATCATCAGCACATGGAACATTCTCCAGGACAGACCACATATTAGGTCACAAATCAGTTCCCAACAAATTTTTAATAATTGAAATCATTTCAAGTATCTTTTCATAACATAAGTGAATAAACTAGAAATCAATAACAAGTGAAATCCTGGAAACTATACAAATAGATGGAAATTAAACAATATGCTCCTAAAAAACCTATGGGTCAAAGAAGAAATAAAGCAGGAGATCAAAAAGTTTCTTGAACATAATGAAAATAAAGACACATCACACCAAAACCTGTGGTGTAAGGCAAAAGCAGTAACAAGAGGGAATTATATTGCAATAATTGCTTACATCAATAGAATAGAAAGACTTCAAATAAACAACTTAGTGTTACACCTCAAAGAAGTAGAAAAACAAGAATGATCCAATGCTAAAATTAGTAGATGGAAAGAATATATTAAGATCAGAGCAGAACTAAATAAAAGTTAGACTAATAAAAAAGATAAAAAAGATCAGTGAAACAAAAAGTTGTTTTTTTTAGAAGATAAACAAAATAGACCGACTATTAGCTACGCTAACTAAAAAAGCAAGAGAGAAGACCCAAATAACAAAAATCAGAAATAAAAAAGGAGACATTTCAACCAATACTACAGAAATAGAAAGAATTATTAGAGACAATTATAAACAACTACATGCTAACAAATTTGAAAAACCTGGAGGAAATGGACAAATCTCTTTACACATACAAACTATCAAGACTGAAGAAGAAATAAAAAACCTTAACAGACCAGTAAGAAGCAACAAGACTGAAGCAGTAATTAGCAATCTCCCAATAAAGAAAAGCCTAGGATCAGATGGCTTTACTGCTGAATTCTACCAAACCTTTAGAGAGGAATTAATGCCCATTTTCTTCAAACTCTTCCAAAAAATTGAAACAGAGGCCGTTCTCCCAAACTCAGTATGTGAGGCCAGAATACCCTGATACTAAAACCAGACAAAGATACAACAAGAAATGAAAACTACAAGGCCAATATATTTTATGAACATAGACACAAAAACCCTCAACAAAATATCAGCACACAGCACAACAAAAAAATTATAAAACATGATCAAGTGGAATCATCCCAGGGATGCAAGGATGTTCAATATACACAAGTCAATAAATGTGAGACATCATATCAACACAATGAAAGACAAAAATCATGATTATCTCAATAGATGCAGAAAAGCATTTTACAAAGTTCAATATCACTTCAAGATAAAGACTCTCAGCAAATTAGGTACAGAAGGAAAGTATTTCAAAACAATAAAAGCCATATATGACAAACTCACTGCTGTGATCATCCTGAATGGGGAAAAGTTGAAAGCTTTTCCCTTAAGAACAGAAATAAACCAAGGATGCCCACTCTCACCACTCCTATTTACCATAGTTCTGGAAGTACTATCCAGAGAAATCAGGCAAGAGGAAGAAAAGATTGGAAAAGACAAAGATTTCCAGATTGGAAATGATGAAGTCAAACTGTCTCTGTTTGCAGATGACATGATCCTATGTATAGAAGAACCTAAATACTCTACCAAAAAACTCATATAGCTGATAAACAATTTCAATAAAGTTGCAGGATACAAAATCAACACACAAAAGTCAGTAGCATTTTTATACTCCAACAATGAACTAGCAGAAAAAAATAAATCAAGAAAGCAAGCCATATATGATAGTCACCAAAAAATAAAATACCTAGGAATAAATTTAACTGAGGTGGTGAAAGATGTCTACAACAAGAACTAAAAATCACTGTTGAAAGAAATTAAAAATAGAAGGATGAAAAGATGGAAAGACATCCCATGCTCTTGGATTGGAAAAATTATCATTGTGAAAATGTACATACTACTCAAAATGATCTAAGATTCAGTGCAACTCCCATCAAAATACTAATGACATTCTTCACAGAAAAAGAAAAAACAATCCTAACATTCATATGGAACAACAAAAGACCCTGAAGCCAAAGCAATCCTGAGCAAATAAATAAATAAATAAAGCCAGAGGCATAACACATCTGACTTTAAATTATACTACAAAGCAATAGTAACCAAAACAGCATGATACTGGGATAGAAATAGACACTCAGATCAATGGGACAGAATAGAGAACCCCAGAATCAATCCACAGACTTACCGCCAACTGATCTTTGACAAAGGCACCAAGAACATACATTGGAGAAAAAACTGACCCTTCAATAAATGGGATGGGAAAACCAGACATCCATATGTAGAAGAACATATGGAAGAACTTGACATCCATATGTAGAAGAACATATGGAAGAACTGGATATTCATATGTAGGCCCATACCTCTTGCCAATTACCAAAATCAATTCAAAATGAATTAAAGACATAAATATAAGACCTGAAACTATAAAATCCCTAAAAGAAAACACAGGGGTATTACTTCAGGAAATAGGACTGGGCAAAGACTTTTTGAATAAAACCACAAAAGCACAGGCAAT
>NW_007774133.1:3400-4162 GCF_000696425.1 Galeopterus variegatus | reverse complement strand
TTAAGACCTCATATAAACGGGGAGTTACACCCTCTGCACAGAGGACCTCAGATTTCCACAGGTGGTAGCAACCAGCATGATCTGATTATCCCCTCTACATTCACAACCACCCTCAAGTCTCTCTCTTCTTCCCCTTGTCAGGGATGCCTGAGAAGAAACTTTTACAATCTCAAATACCATATGAATTTTTTCAGGGAATTTAATACATTTTGTCATCATGAAATAGGGTCTTGTGTTGACTGGTGAATTTGTGTAATAGAGAGATATGACTAAATCAAATCCCAGAGACGACTGGAGAAACCACTGAGAAATCACTTCAGAAAATTGAGAACTACCCTTCTCTTTTCTGAAATACAGCTTTTCCCATGCACTCACTAATACCAAAAATTTCAGAATTATAAATCTGTTACTTTGGCCTAGGGATATGCTTTAGAAAATGCAAAATCCTCTGAAAGGAGAAACATAGTAATCTTCTTTATTCATGTCTCCTCAGGATGAAATTGCTAATCAGTTTATTCTGGAAAAGAGGGCTTGAAGTAAAGGATGAAAGAAAACTTTTGAATTATTCATAGAGTTCTGAGGACTAGCACAATTGAGGACTTTGGCATGTGGAAAAGAAAACAACAACATAGGAAAGGGAAATTTCAAAGAGAAATTTCAAACTCATAGCAAAATAAAGGTTCAATGCAATCCTATGAAAGTCCCCATGGCATTTTTAATACAAATAGAAAAAAAATAAATCTAGAATGTATATGGAACCAA
>NW_007774133.1:1830-2714 GCF_000696425.1 Galeopterus variegatus | reverse complement strand
AAAAAAATATAAGGATCTCACAAATCTTAATAGCCAAAATAAATAAATAAATAAATAAATAAATAGCTCAATTAAAAATGGGCAAAGGACCTGAATAGACATTTTTCCATAGAAGACATACACATAGCCAACAGGTATATGCAAAAATACTCAACATCACTAATCATTAGGGACGTGCAAATCAAAGACATAATGAGATATCACCTCACACCTTTTAGAATAGCTATTATTAAAAAAGTCAAAAGATTTCTGGATTTCTTTTTCTGCATGTTCACTCTTGGAGTATAGAAACACTGCTGATTTGTATGTGCTGGTTTTGTATCCTGCAAATTTGCTGAAATCATTTACCAACTCCAAGAGATATTTTTGTAGAAGCTTTAGGCAGTTCGATGTACAAGATCATGTCATCCACAAACAGGGACAGTTTGGCTTCATCTTTTCCAGTCTGGATGCCCTTTATTTCCTTCTCTTCTCTAATTGCTCTGGCTAATATTTCCAACACTATGTTGAATAGGAGTGGTGAGAGTGGGCATCCTTGTCTAGTTACTGTTCTGGCTGCTCATTTTTTGGTTGTTGGGTTTTTATGTTTGTTTTTTGGTTGGCTGGCCAGTAAAGGGATCTGAATCCATGACCTTGGTGTTACCAGCACCGTGCTCTAACCAAGGGAGCTAACTGGCCAGCTAGCACCTGTTCTTAAGGGAAAAGCTTAAGAGCAGGATGATATTGGTAGTGGGCATATCATATATGGCTTTAATTGTGTTGAGATACTTTCGATCTATAATTAACTTGTAAAGAGTCTTTATTGTGAAAGAATGTTGAATTTTGTCAGATGCTTTTTTAGCATCTATAGAGATGATCATATGGTTTTTTGTCTTTGCTTTTAT
>NW_007774133.1:0-601 GCF_000696425.1 Galeopterus variegatus | reverse complement strand
AGTTAAAATAAAAATAATAAAACAAAATAAAAAGGAAAAAAAGTCAAAAGATAACAAGTGTTAGGGACAGTGTGGAGAAAATTGAACCCTTGTACACTGTTGGTTTGGAATGTAAGTTGGTACAATTATTATGGAAATAGTTTTGAGGCTCCTCAAAGTATTCAAAGTAGAACTACCATATCACCCAGTTATTTCTCTTCTGGTTACATATGCAAAGGAAATGAAACCAGCGCCTCACAGAGATATCTGCACTCTCCTGTTCATTGTATCACTGTTAACAATAGCCAAGATATGGTAACAACCTAAGTATCTTCTGACGGATAAATGAATAAACTAATTGTATATAAATACACAAACACGCACACAATGTAATGTTATTTGGCTTTAAAAATAACATTTTTCTATTTGCAACATGAATGATACTGGAGGACATTATATTAATTGACATAAGCTAGACACAGAAAGAAAAGCACTGCATGACCTCACAGCAGCCCTGGGAAGCTAATGCACAATCTTTTACTTTCAACCTGCCTCTGCCATTATATTTTTAATGAGTTTGCTGTAAACATAAACATAGATGACCCATTTTTTAATCCCTTCT
>NW_007774132.1:2868-4162 GCF_000696425.1 Galeopterus variegatus | reverse complement strand
TTCATGTATGAGAGTGTTCATACACAAATACTCAGTTTCCTCCATCTAAGTCATAAGGGCTTGGCTCCTCAAAATGGGTCTTCCCTTCATCATCAGCCCCTTTCCCATACCTACAAAACCAGGGTTTTTGTTTTATTTTGTTTTGTTTTTAGAAAGACCGGTTCCTCAAGGAAAATTACATTGTTGTTACCAAAAATGGGGTGAAGGCTGCAGTGCAAAGTTACATTACAATGAACAAGTGTGGTGCTCTATAAGGATTCCTGTATGTGAGGATTCCTGTACGAGAGTGTTCATACACAAATACTCAGTTCCCTCCACCTAAGTCATAAGGGCTGGGCTCCTCAAACTGGGTCTTCCCTTCATCATCAACCCCTTTCCCATACCTACAAAAGCAGGGTTTTTGTTTTGTTTTGTTTTGTTTTTAGAAAGAATTTTTCCTCAAGAAAAATTAGATTGTTGTTACCAAAAATGCGGGGAAGGCTGGAGGGCAAAGTTAAATTACAATGAACAAGTGTGTTGCTCTATAAGGATTCCTGTATGTGAGGATTCCTGTATGAGAGTGTTCATACACAAATACTGAGTTCCCTCCATCTAAGTCATAAGGGCTGGGCTCCTCAAACTGGGTCTTCCCTTCATGATCAGCACCTTTCCCATACCTACAAAGGCAGGGTTTTTGTTTTATTTTGTTTTGTTTTTAGAAAGACCGGTTCCTCAAAGAAATTTAGGTTGTTGTTACGAAAAATGGGCTGAAGGCTGCAGGGCAAAGTTACATTACAATGAACAAGTGTGGTGCTCTATAAGGATTCCTGTGTGTGAGGATTCCTGTGTGAGATTGTTCATACACAAATACTCAGTTCCCTCCATCTAAGTTATAAGGGCTGGGCTCCTCAAACTGGGTCTTCCCTTCATCATCAGCCCCTTTCCCATACCTACAAAAGCAGGGTTTTTGTTTTGTGTTGTGTTGATTTTAGAAAGACTGTTTCCTTAAGGAAAATTAGATTGTTGTTACCAAAATTGGGGTGAAGACTGCAGGGCAAAGTCACAATACAATGAACAAGTGTGATGCTCTATAAGGATTCTTGTATGTGAAGATTCATGTATGAGAGTGTTCATACACAAATACTCAGTTTCCTCCATCTAAGTCATAAGGGCTGCGCTCCTCAAACTGGGTCTTCTCTTAATCATCAGCTCCTTTCCCATTCCTACAAGAGCAGGGTTTTGTTTTGTTTCTAGAAAGACTGCTTCCTGAAGGAAAATTAGATTGTTGTTACCAAAAACGGGGTGAAGGCTTCAG
>NW_007774132.1:0-958 GCF_000696425.1 Galeopterus variegatus | reverse complement strand
TTTTGTGTTGTTTTTAGAAAGACTGTTTCCTCAAGGAAAATTACATTGTTGTTACCAAAAACGGGGTGAAGCCTGCAGGGCAAAGTTACATTACAATGAACAAGTGTGGTGCTGTATAAGGATTCCTGTATGTGAGGATTCCTGTATGAGAGTGTTCATACACAAATATTCAATTCCCTCCACCTAAGTCATAAGGGCTGGGCTCCTCAAACTGGGTCTTCCCTTCATCATCAGCCCCTTTCCCATACCTACAAAAGCAGGGTTTTTGTTTTGTTTTGTTTTGTTTTTATAAAGAATTTTTCGTCAAGTAAAACTAGATTGTTGTTACCAAAAATGGGGTGAAGGCTGCAGGGCATAGTTACATTACAATGAAGAAGTGGTGTGCTCTATAAGGATTCCTGTTTGTGAGGATTCCTGTGTGAGAGTGTTCATACACAAATACTCAGTTCCCTCCATGTAAGTCATAAGAGCTGGGCTCCTCAAACTGGGTCTTCCCTTCATCATCAGCCCCTTTCCCATACCTACCAAAGCAGGGTTTTTGTTTTCTTTTGTTTTGTTTTTAAGGTGGAGGGCAGTCATCAAGATGGCAAATGCCATTTCATTTTTTTCTCCTTCCAGACAATCAAGAAGCACAATCTCTGGTTTTCAGCTGAGGATTAACATAAAGTTTCTAAAACCAATTTTCTACGAACAAAATAACATCATAGATTTATCTAAATGGAAGCAATATTTTATGTGATTTGAGCGCTCTCTCCCGGGAACTGGGTTGTTTGGAGCTTCTGTGGGGTCCCCTCACCTTGACTGATGTTGGCAGCCTGGAGGTTTGCCTCTGACTCTGCCACTCATGACCTGGTTGAGCCTGAGTAATTCACTTTTTCCCTGCATCTCACTTTTCTCATCTTTAGAATTAGGTTTTGGACTGGATACTCTCTCTCTCTAGTGTAGTCCATTCCCTTTC
>NW_007774131.1:0-4163 GCF_000696425.1 Galeopterus variegatus | reverse complement strand
GCGGAAGACGTGGAGTGTGAGATAAGTACCACATCACAGGACAAAAGGGACAGACATTGTCGAGATGATGGCAAAGGCAGATGCAAGGTTGATAGCTATGCAGCTGGTCTAGAGAGATCAAGAAAGTGGAGTTAGGGAACTTTCATGATCTGATTGGAGGGGTGGGGATAGTGTGTGGTCACTCTAAGGAGCAAGCCACCTGCACTTATCCACTTCCATGGATGTATAACCTATGATCCAGCCCTTTTGCTCTTGGGTACAGATCTCTGCAATATTCTCACAAAGAACTAGGAGGAGATGTAGATGAGAATGATCTATGCAGTGTTTATAAAAGTGGATCTAGATGTCTATTTCTGTGACACAGCTTAAGGAAAATGAGGCAGATCCATAGCAGTTATCAATAAGATATAAGCTAAACACACAGCAAAATAGTTAGATTTTAAAAGAAGAGTTTTCAGTAAGAAAAAAAGTGAGAAAAAATGAGATTTAAAAGCCAATACCATTTTTGTAAATTAAGAACACATAAATAAAAAGACACACATTGAACCCATTAGAACATGTCAGTAAGGGGTAGGAAAAAGAATTGTGGAAATAAAGGGCCTTCCCTGTATTAATGCCCATTGTCTTATTCCCACCTCCCCAACTCTAGGGAAAAGCTTTGCAAAACCTACCCAGTGCCCGGGCTGGAGCTTCATCCTAGGTCTTCCACTATACCTATGAGGAGAAGAGAGCAAAAGTGTTTCTTCCCATTCTGGACGCTATGATATTATTTCCCAGATAACTGAAGGAATTTTAATGAACTTAATTACTGGCATAATTGAGAATGTAAAATTTTCATCTTTGTACTAGAATTACGTAATCCAATAATTTAAAAAATATAAATGAAAAATGACAGGTACTTAAGTAAAATTTTTCATTTCCTAATATATCAGTGTTATTTGAAAATTAAAATGAAATTATGTATGTAAAATGCTTACCATACTACCTGTTCCAGGGTAAAGCACTGAATAAATAGTATATAAATTAAATGAGTTGGCTGCAAAAAGTGGTTTAAGATCGTTAGTCAAAATTCTAAGAAACAGTTTTAGAAATGGAGATGGCTAGATATATAGACTAGATCTGAGAGACAAATTTAACCTTTAACTGACAAAGTAAAAAATTAAAGTCCCTAATGACACAATAGCTAATTGACTGACATTTAGTAAGATCCTGCTGTGTACTGGGGAACTATATAATCTCCAATATAAGACAGTGTGTTTGTAGCTTCAAAGAACTTTTCAGGTTCCAGAGAAAGTTTACCTGACCAGCTTATGTTTAAGTTATTCTCTAAGTGGGGTCTGAGGACAGGGACCTCTGCCATCTGTTTTGTCGCTGGTCTATGATGAGATAAAAACAGTAATTGAGAGTAAACGTTTAGAAATCTTTACAGAAATTTGACAGAGTAATTTTTCATCTTTTGAATATAATATAATTTAAAAAGTCAGGACTTGCATATTTTATCTTATTTTTCTGGTAATATACTGATATTTCACAAAAATTTTGTCCCATAATGGATCGGAGGAGAATAACAGGTCCACATCACAGATAGACTACGGATAGTTTAAAAAGTGTGGATCCAGACTAAGTCCCTACTCCACTTAATATATCAGATCACCCTATTTCAATTTCTTTGTTGAAATTATCACTATTTGAATTAATAAATATGTTTGTTGAATTTTTATCTCATCTCTTTCCTTTTACTAAAGTGCAATCTTTGGGAGTAGGGGGTCTTATGTTTCTTATTCACTAACAACTATAACTGTGTCCAACATACACTAGAGGCTAAATAAGTTTTAGTTGAAGAAAAAATGGGTTTAATTTTAGCTGCTGTTGTTATTATAATAACAATTGTCATACAAGAGACAGAGATGGCAAAGCTCTATCTAGTATGGTTTCTAGCTGTGGTGAGGTGGCGAGGGCAGAAACTCTCTTCTCCAAACCACAGGATTCCCAGGATCTGTGACTCCAGGAAACCTCTGGGATTTTATAATTGACCTCTGAATGACAGGTGTCTACTTTCTGACCAATTAGCATGCTAATTATAAAACAGTTTTAAACTAAAAATTTTGAAAAGACTATATTGTTAAAGTATTTGAGTTAAATATTCCATATGGTTGTGATAATAACTCTATTTATTAAAAAAGAATGTTTTTCACTTATTTTCAGATCATTTTCTAATCCCGACCAACCTTTCTTGTCCTATTAGTATGAATTACAGATTCTTCACTGTCATGGTTAAATGAGAGTAAATTAATTTAGATCTCTGGATGACTAAAGCTGGAAGGATATTTTCAGTGACTGTAATGACTGGATCTTGTGGTTTGCTGCAAAGACAGTATTAGAAGCTGCTGTTGAAGTTAGAAAGGGGCGAAGAAGAGGTATATGTTGCAAGGATTTGGAGCGGGGAGAGACAGGAAATAGAGAAAACTGTTTTCCAATTACATAATAGCAAATACCATAGCTGTCCTTATGCAAGGTCAGAAATGCAGCGACTGAAGCCATCACATAATAGACAATTTGATGATAGTAACTAAGAAAACACAAAAGGCATCTAATCTCCCCCCTACAAATAAAGCTGTCTGAGGTAGATCAATTTAGTCATGGTCGTTGTTAGGAAATTGCTCTTGTTTGATGTTCCACAAGCAGATCATGTAGTTTCCTAGGAAACATCCTTTTTCACTTAAATCTAATTCTCTCACGTTGCGGGATCTGATGAGTCACTCAGCCAGACTTTTCTCTCACTTCCCTCTACCCATTAAAAAGGACACACCAGCTGGAAATCTACTAAATGAAATGAATTTATTAGCTCTTTTCACCTTGTTTTTCACTTAACTCTTGTGTTCCTTCCTTATAAATCTAACTGCTTCCCCGATGTGAAGGGCCAGAAATAATGAAGGAGCAAGACGTGTGATGTGAGCAAGTGTTGAGCATTGAGTTCTCTCAATTTCTTGGTTATTAAACTATATTTCAGCTTCTAGCTTTAAATGAAAAACATTACATGAACAGAGACTTTTTTCCTTGTAACCAGTAGTGGAATTTGATGTCAGCTTTATTTAATTTCAGATTCTCAGTCACACTTTATGGTTATGACAGAGAGAGAGAGAGACAGAGACAGAGACAGAGAGATAGAGAGACAGAGAGACACAAAAGTAGAGAGTGGGGAGGAAAATGAGAGAGGCAATATATAAATGAGAGAATTAATGCAGACATTTTAAATCTTAACTGAGTCAATTAATAGAAGCACTGCCACAAAATATCTAGAACCTGAAGATAATCAAAATATAATTTTCATTTGTTTGTGAAGTGTGGATGTACAATATGTTTTTGAGAAATTAAAGCAGTATGTTCACCTTTCCTAAATGTGCTGAGTCCACTCTTAATAAAGCTTGCTCGTTCTAATCATAATTGTCCCTATGATAACGTGGGCACAGACATGGGTGATGGAGGGAAGTCTGCTGAGATTTAATGTGAATAAAGAATTTTAAGATTTAAAAAATCATTGACATTATGCTCAGATGGCAGCAGGGGACACCATGTGTGGAAGGACCCAGACTGCTGACTAGGACTCTCTTGGCTGGTTCATGCTCTGACATAGCCTTGGTGTCTTCTCCCTTTGTGTTATATTCACTGAATCCTCATTACATGCCAGGAAGCATGCCAATTTCTTTCCTTATGTTATCTTGTGCAAGATGAGATATGATATCAAATGGAGATACCCATTTTATTGATGAGAAAAATCAAGGTCTAGGGTTGACAAATGCTTTGCCAAAAGTCACAGCTTATAGCAGTTTTAGGATTTGTTCTCAGCTTTGATGTCCGTGATACTGATTTTCTTCAGGATGAGTGATAGTAGAGGCTATGAAAATGCCTGTAGCTGAGCCAACAAGCCACTGTTATCATACAAGCAACTGTAAATATGTATCTCAAGCCTAGATGGGTCTCACTAATGTGGCTCTAACAAATGCATGATCAATATGGTCAGCAACTGGACCTTTGCAGTTACCTGGGCAAAGTGATCTGCCAGAAACTTTCCAGTATAGTATCATATAATCTCCAGAAAGCATTTTCACTTCTAGGATATGAAAAGTAGAGATAACCCATTCTTCAACCACCTCCTGTGCTGA
>NW_007774130.1:0-4163 GCF_000696425.1 Galeopterus variegatus | reverse complement strand
AGCACTTTATAAAACTTGACAAAGTAGGCATTGATATCTTCATTTGTGGATGAGGAAACCAATGCTCAGAGAGGTTAAGCAACTTGCTAAACTTTCCACAGCCAGTGGGTGGCAGAGCTAGGATTTGGGTACAGGTTCACCTCATTTTAAGACCAGTGTCCATCGCAGTAGTACCGGTTACCTCTGGCTACTCCATGCTGCCTCCGAAGGAAAGAAGACACCCAGACCCCAGCTTCTGCAGGTGAGTGCCTTACAGTCTGTGAGCTACTCTTGCACAGGGTCTTGCATTGTGAAGTGGATAAGAATATGGAGTCTGGAATCTGACTGCCTGCATAGGAATCCAAGTTCTGCCAGTTTTTGCAAAGTGATATTGCACATGTCTTAACTTTCTTAAAGGAGTTAATACAAATATAACACTTAGTGTTTTGTATGTAATGACCACTATCGTTAGCTGCTATTATTATTATTATTATTACTACTACTGTGGATCTTTGCATCCTTATTGCTTAACAGTGTGACATTTGGCCTATTGGTAGGGCTTAGGGAATGCTAGTGAATGAATACATCCCAGTTGACTCTTCCATGGTCATTCCTTTTTTTCCCATTTACCCTCAACCTTTCTAATATCCTTTCCCACCTCTCCTGTCTATTTATTCTCTTACTCCCTAAGCCATGGAAATTATCTGCTTTCCCTGCTTCAGATGTTTGTGTCTTCAGGCTGTGTCTGCGTGAGAGGATTTTAGGGGTGGTTATGGAAAGGCACTCACAGTTGGATGAGGCATCTGTCTGTATCTTCATATTTGTAGTTCTGTGGGTGGGCATATCTATAAGGGAGTGAATATTACTGGATTTGCATTTTGGCATGTGATTTTTCATTTTTGGGATGTGTCTTAGGAGTAATGAGAATTTAGAAGAGCTGATATGTATGTGTGCAAGTGTCATATATGGAGGTGTGTCTCTACTCCCCTTGAGTTGGGAGTCGGTCAAATTGGGGATTTAGAGAGGTATAGTGAGTGAAGGAAAGATCTGGTAGTGAAACCAACCTGTTTTCTTCCCTCCCTCTGTCTTTTCTTCCCTCCCCCTCTCCCTGCCCCCATCTTCTAACAAAGGAGTTTGTTTGGGTGGTGGGACGCATGGGCTTTGGTGCGAGGAGGTGAGGCTCAGGTGGTAGGGGTGGGAGGCAGACGAGGGAAGCCTTGTAAGCCCATTTAGCAACCTGACTTTTATCTCAGAGGACTCTCTGAAAGGAGGCATGTGATAAGATATTTGCATTTTGGAAAGGAAAATGCAGTATGGGGAATGGATTTGAAGGGTTCAGGGGTGGAGGCTGGGAGGCCAGTCAGGGGGCTATGGTGGAAATCTAGGCAATAGATGAAGAGGCCTGTGATAGAAGCAATGAGAGGAGGGGATGAGTTTATGAGATAAAATTAGCAGGACTTGGAGAACATTGGGGTGAAGGAGAGGGAACCTCAAGGAGCCCTGCTTGGGAGGATGGGTGCAAGGTGCAGCCAACAGCTGAGAGAGGGAACAGAGGAGAAAGAGTTGGGGCAGAGTGGGAGAGGGATTGAGCTGAGAATGTATTGAGTTTGGGGTGCCCATAGGACATCCAGGTAGGAATTCTAATAGGCTGGTGGATATAGAAGTCTGAATTTTAGGGGAGGAACATTCACTTATGGATGGTCATTGAAGCTATGGGTGAAGATGAAGTGGTTAGAAAAGAACATGTAGAAGGAGAAGAGAACAGTATTAGTTTCGTATGGCTGCTATAACAAATTACCACAAACTTAGTGCCTTAAAACAACACAAATTTATTATCTTACAGTACTGGTGGTCAAAACTCTGAAATGGGTGTTCTGAAGTGAAAATGAAGGTGTCAGCAGAGCTATTTCTCTTCTGGAGGCTGTAGGGGAAAACTTCTGTTCCTTGCCCTTTCCAGTTTCTAGAGGCTGCCCACATTCCTTGGCTCATGGCCACATCACTCTGACCTCTGCTTTCATCCTCATGTCTTCTCTGATTCTGAATCTCCTGCCTCCCTTTAGTAAGGACCCTTATGATCATATTGGGCCCACTTGGATAATTCAGGATAATCTTTTCATCACAAACCTTTAACTTAATTCCATCTGGGAAGTCACTTTTGCCATGTAAAGTAACATATTTATATGGGATTAGGACAGGGGACATCTTTGTGGAGGGGAGTGTTATTCTATCTACCACAGAGACCCGAACAGAACCCCAGGGTTTACTGACATTAAAAGCACAGACAGAGGAAGATGAACGAGCAGAGGAGACAGACAAGTTATAGTAGGGAGAACCGGAAGACCATGGCCTTGAAATTGGTTAGGGGTGGCAGGAGATGGTCAAGAATTTCAAGAACAGAGAGTGGGAGTGATTTCTCTGACCTAATGCAATAGGTTCTGCAGGATAAAGACTGAAAATGCCTATTGGACTTGACAATCAAGAAGCAGTTCATTCATTCAGCAAATATTTATTGACCATTTACTTTGCAGCAAGCACTGTTCTAGGTGTGGAGAATATAGCGGTGATGGATGCACAGTCCCTGCTCACATCCCAGCTGAAGGAGACAGGCAATACATCAACAAAATAGGTCAACAAATCACATAGTTCAAAGTGCTATGTAAGGAATCAAATTAGGAAAAGAGTGAAATAAAATGACTGGGAAGATCTGTGAAGCGGTGATGTCTAAGTCGATTTCTGATGACAAGAAGAGTGAATCATTTGAATCCTGGAAATGGCATTGCAGGCACAGAGAACAGCGAGTGCAAAGGCCCTCACCTGGGTGGGCCCTAGCTTGGGTGGGACAGAGAGGAGCTCAGTGTAGCTATAGCATGAGGGTGAGGAGGAGGGTGGTGGGGGACGAGGGTGGGAAAGGCTGTGTAGACCACAGCTCTGGGCTTTGACTACCAGATAAGGAGTTAGATTTTGTTCTAAGATTTTGCAGTAGGGGGTCAAGAGTGAAAGAGAGAGAATAGTAAAAGAGGCAACTGCAGTGAGAGATGATGTTGGCTTGGATTGGGATTGTGGTCATTGTTATGGTTTGAATTGTGTCCCTCCAAAAGATGTGTTGGAGTCCTAACCCCTGATACAGTGAATTTGACCTTATTCAGAAATAGGGTCTTTACAGATGTAATAAGTTAAGTTGAGGTCATGCTGCATTAGGGTGGGCCTAATCTATTGTGACTTAAATTGTTACAAGAAGAGAGAAATTTGGACATAGATACAGAGACACCGAAGGAGAGCGTCGTGTGATGACTGAGGCAGAGAATGGAGTGATGCAGCTGCAAGCCCAGGAATGCTGAGGCCACCACTAGAAGCCAGGAAGAGGCGAGGAAGGACTCCCTGCTACAGGCTACAGAGGGAGCTTGGCTCTGCTGACGAGACCTTGATTTTGGGCTTCTGGTCTCCAGAACTGTGAGACAGTACGTTTCTGTAGCTTAAGCAAGCTTACCAGTTTGTGGTAGTGTGTGTGGCAGGCTTGGGAAGGAGAAGGCAAAAGTAGTGGAGATGGGGGGAGGTGGGCTGGAGGTGGAGCTCACAGGATCTGTTGATGGACGAATAGTGGCAGGTGAAGAGAAAAGAGCAACTGGAACAGACTAGTTTTGTGGCCTGAGCACGTGGGTGACTGATGGTTCTGTTCCCAAGATTGGAAAGACTATAGATGGAGCAAGTTTGGGGAGGAAAATCAGAGCTGAATACGTGAGTCAGAAGCTGAGTTGGAGGTATAAATTTGAGGGTCATTAGCATATAGATGGCATTGGAATAATGAGTAAATGAAGTCACCCAGGGAGAGAAAGTTTCAGACAACTCCGAATAGCCTTGGAAAATCTTAGTTTGGAGAAAGGGTATTTTCTAATGTCACAGACTCTTGGCTCTTTGTGGGTCCAAGTGTGGATGTGTTATTCCCCCAAATCTACACGGTCTCAGTTAAATGTATATGGCTTTTACTTGACCATGTTTGAAAACTCGGCCAAAATATTTTGAAGCTCTTTCCATCAAGAGGTACAGTCTGTTCCTCCCTCCAAAATCCTTCCCCAGTAATAAAAAAAATTGTACTAGGTCTTGGGACTTGCTTTGACCGGTGAATGCGGGTAAGTGGTGTTGAGCTGGTTTCAGAGCCTAGGCTCCAGGGGCCTGTCAGCTTCTGA
>NW_007774129.1:3313-4165 GCF_000696425.1 Galeopterus variegatus | reverse complement strand
TTTTTTTTTTTTGGTGGCTGGCCCATACAGGGATCTGAACCCTTGACCTTGGTGTTACATGGCTTTACTCTAACCAGATGAGCCAATTAAGTACATAATGTACATTCTTCTTATTGGCACATGGAAAATTCTCTAGGATAGACCACATATTAGGTCACAAATCAAGTCTCAACAAATTTGAAAAAATTGACATCATTTCAAGTAATTTTACAGACCCCAATGGATTAAAACTAGAAATCAATAACAAGCAAAACTCTGTAAACTGTACAAATACATGGAAATTAAACAACATGTTCCTGAACAACCTATGGTTCCAAGAAGAAATTAAAAAGGAAATAGAAAAATTTCTTGAAACTAATTAAAATAATGATACATCATACTAAAATCTTCAAGACAAGAATGCCCTCTATCACCACTCCTATTTAACATATTATTGGAAGTACTAGCCAGAGCAATCAAGCAAGGGACAGAAATAAAGGGCATCCAGATTGGAAAAGATGAAGTCAAAGTGTCCCTGTTTGCAAATGACATGATCCTATACATAGAAAAACCTAAAGACTCCACCAAAAAACTCTTAGAGCTGATAAACAATTTCAGTAAAGTGGCACTATACAAAATCAACATGCAAATATCAGTAGTGTTTTTATACCCCAATAACAAACTAGCAGAAAAAGAAATCAAGAAACAAGCCCATTTACAATAGTACTCACAAAAATAAAATATCTAGGAATCAATCTAACTAAGGAAATGAATTACAAATCACTGCTGAAAGAGATTAAAGAGGACACAAAAAAATGGAAAAACATTCCATGCTCTTGGATTGGAAGAATTAACATTGTGAAAATGTCCATA
>NW_007774129.1:0-2610 GCF_000696425.1 Galeopterus variegatus | reverse complement strand
TTCCATGCTCTTGGATTGGAAGAATTAACATTGTGAAAATGTCCATATTACCCAAAGCAATCAATACATTTAATGCAATCCCCATCAAAGTACCAATGAAATTCTTAGCAGAAATAGAAAAAAAAAAATCCTAATATTCATATGGAATGACAAAAGACCTTGAATAACCAAATCAATCTTGAGCAGAAAAAATAAGGCTGGAGGCATAACACTTCCTGACTTTAAATTATATTACAAAGCTATAGTAACCAAAACAACATGGTACTGACATAAAAATAAGATATTCGGACCAATGGAACAGAATAGAGAACCCAGAAATCAACCCACATACTTAAACAACCAACTGTCCTGACAACTGTCTTGAAAAAGACAGCAAGAACGTATATTGGGGAAAAGACTTTCTCT
Source organism: Galeopterus variegatus (assembly GCF_000696425.1). Taxonomy (NCBI): domain Eukaryota; kingdom Metazoa; phylum Chordata; class Mammalia; order Dermoptera; family Cynocephalidae; genus Galeopterus; species Galeopterus variegatus. The sequence goes on along the minus strand of NW_007774129.1, from coordinate 2,205 downwards.
TCAATAAATGGTGCTGGGAAAAGAAACATCTGTATGTAGAATAAATTTAGACTCATACTTCTCACCATATACCACAATAAACTCAAAATGGATAAAAGACTGAAATATAAGACCTGAAACTAAAACTTCTAAAAGAAAAAAAAATACAGAAACACTTCAGGAAGTAAGATGGGGCAAAGACTTTATGAATAAGATCACAAAAGCTAATTAACAGAGCAAAAAGACAACCTACAAGATAGGAGAGAATATTTGCAAACTACGCATCCAATAAAGGATTAATATGCAGAATATACAAGGAACTCAAACAACTTAGCAGTAGAAAAACTAGAAACCCAATTAAAATATGGACAAAGGAGCTAAACAGGCATTTCTCAAAGGAAGATATATGAATGGCCTACAAACACATGAAAAAATACTTGACATCACTGAGCATCAAGGAAATGCAAATCAGAACCACACCGAGATATCATCTCACCCCAGTTAGACTGGCCTTTACCAAAAAGACAGAATAAGAAATGCTGGCAAGGATGTGGAGAAAGGGGAATACTACTATACTCTTGATGGGACTGTAAATTAGTGCAGCCATTATGGAAAACGGTATGAACATTCATGAGTGTAGTACAGATAGAATTGCCATATGATCCAGCTATCCCACTGCTGGGTATACACCCAAAGGAATGGAAAATCATCATGTTGAAGGGATACCTGTACATCCATGTTCATCACAACTTTATTTACAATAGCCAAGAGTTAGAACCAACCTAAATGTCCATCAATGGATGACTGGGTAAGGAAAATGTGGTATATTCACACGATGGACAACTACTCTGCCATAAAAAAGAATGAAATTCTGCCATTTGCAGCAACATGGATGAACTTAAGGAAAATTATGTTAAGTGAAATAAGCCAGGCACAGAAATACTGCATGTCCTCACTCATAAGTGGGAGCCAAAATAATAAACAAATAAATAAAAAGAAAGATAAAGCAATCATGTCGTAGATAGAATACCCGCCCTACCACTTCACTGAAGCTTAAATCCTTACTGTAACTATTGAGGATGGGAAATCTTATTACTGTAATTGACAAGTGGGACCTTGATCAGATGGTTAGGACCATGCCATAGTGAATGGATTAATAATGCTGGTCATGGGCATGGGTCTGGAGGCTTTAAAGGAAGAACCCATGAAAAGTTCTCTCTCTCTGTTCCACAATTTTCTGCTATGTGAGACTTCAGGGTCACTGTTGCCACTATAAAGGCCTTACCAAATGTATTCCCTGGACTTTAAACCTCGCAGCCTCTGAAACTGTAAGGAAGAAATTTTATTTCCTTTATAAATTACCCAGTTCTGAGTATTTTGTTATAAGCAACAGAAATGAACTAATACAAATCACAAAATTTGTTGAACTTTCAAAAGGAGAGAACAGAACTGAGGCCACAGAGGTGGAAGAAGGGAGGAAGAGGGAGGGTTAGAGAGAAATTGGTAAAGAGCCACAAAAAATGATTACATTTTATAATGTTGAATATACTAATTATACTGATTTAAGCACCACATATTATGCACAGATATAGATATTCAATGCTGTACCCCATCGATATGGACAATCAATTATGTTTCAATTAAAAACATTTTCAAATAGTCCTTAATAATTTACTGGGTGCAATTTTCTGAGTAGTGTGCAAGACAGATAGGTTACTTTTCTCAAGATACTCAGAATGTATCAGGGAAAACAGACATTAAACAATGAAATCGCAGTGTAGTCAGTGCCAAGGAGAAATATAAGGAATTGTTATAATATTTTGTTCCCTTCTGTCTCAGAACTGCTCGTTGTCTGATTACTCTAACTGAAGTGCCCCTTTCCTTCCTGTCCCCTACACCTGGTTTCTTAGTTATCTTTTATCAGTTTAATTATTAGATTCTTAATGAAACTTACTGTTTCTCTTTTTTAAAGAAACTCTCAAGTCTCAAATAGAAGTCCTTTTGTAAGGTTTTTTAATAGTTATAAATCCTATATCAGAGTAATTCACACATTCCATATTTTTTTTTTTTTTTGTCTTTTGTCTTTTTGCCGTGTCTGGCAACAGATCGCAACCCTCAGTGTTGCCCCCGTACCTGACCAGGAACCGGCAACGGGATTGCAAACCTCGGTGTTGCTCCCACGCCTCGCTCAGCCAGTGAGCGGGAACCGGTCTGTATGTGGGATCC
>NW_007774128.1:0-4165 GCF_000696425.1 Galeopterus variegatus | reverse complement strand
ATTGTTCTTGTTTTTCTAGTTCTTTAAGGTGAAGTATTGCGTTGTTCACTTGCCATCTTTCATTTGTCTGAAGTAAGCATTTAATGTGATAAATTTCCCCTTTAGTACTGCTTTTGCAGTATCCCTCAGGTTTTTGTATGATGTATCATTATTTTCATTAGGTTCAATAATTTTTTTGGTTTCCTGTTTGATTTCTTCTTGGACCCATATGTCATTAAGTAGAATGTTGCTTAATTACCATGTGTTTGTATTGTTTCCAGAATTTCATTTGTTATTGATATCTAGTTTTAATCCATTGTGGTCTGAGAAAATACATGGGATAATTCCAATTTTTTTGAATTTGTTGAGACTTGATTTGTTATATAACATGTGATCTATCCTGGAGAATGATCCATGTGCTCATGAGAAGAATGAATATTCTGAGGTTGTTGAATGGAATGTTCTGTAGATATCTGCCAAGTCCAATTGGTCTGGAGTGTTTTTTAGATCTTGTGTTTCTCTGATGATTCTTTGCCTAGATGATCTGTCCAATATTGATAGCGGGGTGTTGAGGTCCCCTGCTATCATGGTATTAGTCTCTTTTTCCTTCTTACGTCTAATAGAGTTTGCTTTATAAATCTGGCTTCTCTTACATTGGGTGTGTATATATTTATGATTGTTATGTCCTCTTGATTGATGAAATGTTTTTTCCTCATGTAGTGGCCCTCATTATCTCTTTTTATGGTTTTTAGTTTAAAGTGTATTTGATGAGATATAAGAATAGCTACTCCAGCTCATTTTTCATTTCTGTTTGCATGGTAAATCTTTTTACATCCTTTCACTCTTAGTCTGCGTGAGTTTATATAGGTGTGATGGGTCTCTTGAAGGCAACATATAGTTGGGTCCTCCTTTGTAATCCTGTCAGTCAGTGTGTGTCTTTTGATTGGGGAGTTTAATCCTTTTACATTAAAGTCGTTATTGAAAAGTGTTGATTTACTCCTAGCATTTTATTGTTTTTTGTTTGGATGTCTTAAGTGTCTTTTGTTCCTTTCTTTCTGATTTACTGTTTGTCTTCTGTATTTGTTGGTTTCTTGGGATATAGATAAACTTTTTTTTCTCTTCATTTTTGGCATTTTAATTTTACTAGTGGGTTTTGATTTTTCTTGAGATTTTATGGCAGTGTTAGTTATTTTCAGGTACCAAACCCAGTACTCCCTTGAGAATTTCTTGTAAGCGTAGTTGTGTGGTAGTGAACTCCTGCAGTTTTTGTTTTTCTGATAAATATAGTATTTGCCCTTTATTTTGGAAAGATAGCCTTGAGGGATAAAGTATTCTTGGCTCACTATCTCTATCTTTGAGTATTTTGAATATATCATCTCATTCCTTTTTGACTTAGGGTTTGTGATGAAAAGTCTGATGTTAGTCTGACTGGGGGTCCCTTATAGGTAGCTTGATGCTTCTCTCTTGCAGCTTTTAAGATTCTCTCTTTGTCTTTGAGTTTTGTGAATTTGACTATATCATGTCTTGGAGAAGACCTTTTTGTGATGAATACACTTGGGGATCTTTAAGCTTCCTGAATCTGAAGATATGTGTCTTTTCCTATACCTGGGAAGATTTCTGCCACCATTTTATTGAATATGTTTTCAATGCAATCTCCTTTTTCCTCCCCTTCTGGAATACCCATGACTAAGATATTTGAGTGCTTAAGGTTGTCTGATATCTCTCTTAGATTTTCTTCAATGTTTTTGATTCTTTTTTCTTTTCTTTTCTTTCTTTCTTTCTTTTTTTTTTTTTTTCTTTTGTCTGCTTGTGTTATTTCAATCAGCTCATCTTCAAGGTCTGAAGTTCTCTCTTCTGGTTCTACAAGCCTGCTGGTTAAACTATGTCTTGTGTTTTTTATTTTGTTGAATTGTGTTTTTTATTTCATTGAATGAATTCTTCAGCTTGACGAGCTCTGCTCCATTCTTTTTCAGGGCATTGATTTCCATGTACATTTCTTCTTTCATTTCCTGTATACTTTTCCTTATTTCATTGTGTTGTCTAGCTGAGTTTTCTTGTATCCCTTTTAGTTTCCTTAGAATTATCACTCAAAATTCCTTGTCAGACATTTCAAGCTTCTTGTTCTATGGGATCTAGATCTTGAGAGTTATTACCCTTTGATGGTGTAATTTCTTGATTTTTCATATTTCTAGCATCTTTCCTTTGATGTTTAGTCATTGTAGCAAGGGATTTGATGGTCCACTGATTCGACACTATTGTCTGGCAAGGATCCTGCCAGGGCTGCCAATTTGGCATGGCTGCCTCAGTGCCTCTTCAGTCATGCGCTGGCGCCTCGGGCGTGTCATTGCCATGGGTCTCAGGCCTCTCTGGAGGGGGTATCTCTCTGGTCAGCATGCACTCGGCCAGGCTGGGGATGGGGTCCAGCAGTGGCGAGGCCTAGCTGCTTGGTCATGCGCTGGCACTGTGGGATGTGTGGTCACTACGAGTGAAAAGACACTTTGAATTGTTTCAGTTTTTAAAAAATGTGTTGAGACTTGATTTGTGACTTAACATGTGGTCTATCCTGGAGAATGTTCCATGTGCTGATGAGAAGAATGTATATTGTTGGATGAAATATTCTGCTGATGCCTGCTAAGTCTAATTGGTCTAAAGGGTAGTTTAAATCCTGTGTTTCTCAGCTGATTTGTTGCCTAGATGATTTGTGCAATGATTTGTGCAAAGTTGAGAGAGCGATGTTTAGATCCCCAACTATTATTGTACTGGGGTCAATCTCTATGTTTAGGTCTAATACAGTTTGTTTTACATATCTGGGTGCTCTGATGTTGGGTACATATGTATTTGTGATTATTATATCCTCTTGCTGTATAGATCCCTTTATCATTATATATCTTTGTCTCTTTTTATAGTTTTTGGTTTAAAGTCTATTTTATCTGATATTAGAATAAGTACTCTTGCTCAGTTTTGGTTTCCATTTGTGTGGTATATCTTTTTTCATCCCTACACTATTAATCTGTGTGAGTGTTTACAGGTGAGGTGAGTTTTTTGTAGGCAGCATATAGTCGGTTACAGTTTTGTAATCTGTTCATCCAGTTGATGTGTTTTGAGTGGATTATTCATTCCATTTAGAGTTAGGGTTGTTATTGACAGATATTGTCTTACTTCTGCCATTTTATTGATTTTTGTGTAGTTGTTTAAAATCCTTTTTTTCCTTTTTCTTTTATTGTTTGCCTTTCATGTTTGTTGGTGTTTTGAAGTGGTAAGACATAGTTTCTTTCTCTTTCTCTGTTGCATATCTGTTTACCAGTGTTTTTGTTTTTCTATTTTGTGTATTCTCGCTGGTGATGATAATTTTTGGTTTCCAGATGCAGTATTCCCTTGAGGATTTCTTGTAGGGCTGGCGTGTGTTCTGTGGTAGTGAACTCCCACACTATTTTTCTAACACCAGGCTTTGTACTGATGTCCTTTTGGTCTCTCAAACATACCAAGGTGTCTTTTTTATTTTTTCTTTCCTTCTTTCCTCCTCCTTCTTCTCTTTTTAAAATTTTTATTTATTTATTTGCAATTCTTTCTGCCTCTAATACTATATCTTTTCCTATCTCACACTCCTTTCAAAGCCTAAGACTTGGAAATCAGTTTAAAATGGACTCTAGAAACCTGTCTAACCACTCAGTCCGACATACCATATCCTTTTCTTTCTATATTATCATAATTTGTTAAAAATTCAGTTTTGCTTTATCCAGTTTTAATTTTTTTTTTCCTTTTTGTCTTTTTTCGTGTCCGGCAACAGATCGCAACCCTCAGTGTCGTGCCCGTACCGGACCGGGACCGGCAACGGGATCGCAACCCTCGGTGTTGCGCCCGCACCTCGCTCAGCCAGTGAGCGGGAACCGGTCGTATGTGGGATCCGAACCCTCAGCAGGAGCGCCGCCGCACTCCCAAGTGGTGCACTGTAGCATTGCGCCACTGGGCCGGCCCCAGTTTTAATTTTTATTCTTATTGAAAAATAATAATTATGTTTATTTACAGGGTACAATGTGATGTTTTAATGTATGTTTATGTTGTGGAATGGTTAAATCAAGTTAATTAAAATATTCATCCTCATAAACATTTTTTAAGATGAGAACGTTTAAAATCTACTTTTAATGAGTTTTGAAATATATTGTACATTATTATCAAGTATAGTCAC
>NW_007774127.1:0-4165 GCF_000696425.1 Galeopterus variegatus | reverse complement strand
CACTGTACGACCTGTCTGCTGCTGTTTGGGTGTGTGGCCACTTTTATTTGTTACCTAAATATGGGTGAGTCCTCCTTAGTGAATTTCTGAGCAAATGAGAAAAAGGATGTGAAAGAGCTATGTACACAAATAAGGTGGTATGGATCCACCATCCTTTCTGATTCCCAAATCCAAAAGGCTCTGAAAGCTCTCATAGCTCATTTGGTGGCAAGATCTGACTTGAAGGAGAATGCAAGTCTATTTATATTTATTTATCTCATTTAATGGGGTTATTTGTAAGTTATGCTGCAGCAGTTCTACTGTGTTCGATATGAGGTACTGACCTAGAGCCTACTGGGAACAGAAGATATATGTACCGTATTACCTTTCTAAAATGCCAAAAATTCTGAATTCCAGAACACATCTGGCCTTAGGGAATTTGGATAAGAGATGTGGACATGTAATATTTTTGTTAGGGCCTCTGAATCTTTTTCAGTTGGTAACCTTCCCTTGAGATTCTCTCCTTGGCACCATCTTTTTGTGTATGCAAATGAGGGTCTCCCTTGCCTCTCATTCAGGGAACATTTATTGAGCTGATGTAGGTTGAACTGTGTACTGGGTATGGTGACTACCGATAAGAATAAGGCATTGGCCCTTCTTGCCCTGCAGAAGCTCAGAGCTCCCTGATAATGTGGAAGGTGTTATAATAGCAGCCCCTGGAGTCCTGGGTGTGGCAGGATAATCACAGCCAGAAACTCCAAAAATGCAATGGCAAAGTGTGTAAGAGAATGTGACCAGGGAGAAGCTGTACATATGTTGTAATCTTTGAAAAGTAAAGTCAGAGAAGGGGCTGCAGAGGGCCAGTGTTTGCAGGGCCTTATGTACCAAGTTAAACAGTTGGGCATTTATCTTTTGGTTAAAAGGAGATTTTAAGCCTGGGAATGGATTGATTGGATTTGCAGTTTAGAAAGTCCTCTGACTTCATTTTAAGGGACCTGAAAAGGAAATTATTGCAATATTTTGGGCAATAGGAAATTTTACTAGCAAAAGATTTTTTCCTGCCTTAATTTCGTTTTCGGTAGTCCTAAGGGATGGGTAGGCAGTAAGTAAGGAAACAGGCTCAGGGAAGTGACTTGCCTAAGGTTATACCTAGCAACTGGCTGCTTCAGGGCTCCTAATTCTACATCCAGTGCTACTTGGACATGGTATTAAAACATTTCAATATGCTGCTCAGTTGTTAAGAATACTTACAGGTAATCTGCCATCTGCATGTCTTTTGTGTTTATACCTATCGATTAGACTGTCAGCTCTTTGAGAATTTCCAGTATTAAATATGATGTGTCTTTGACACAAAGGTAGACTCATAGTAGGCACCACCAAGAATTTGCTAGGCTGTTTCTCCTCCAGAGCCAGCACAGGGATAAGAAGAAGGAACATTTCTAAAAGCTGAGGGAACATCATTTTCCTGATTATATATCTTATCCTGAGTACTTATTACACCATGTGCTGTGGGAGATATAAAATGTAAAACAATTAGATTTAAATTTAAAAAACCTTGTCATGAATTAAGCCTATCTGTCTTATTTAGATCCCACACAACAAATTTATTGTCTCTTGCAACAAATTTCCTTTTTAATGAATGTTGGGTGTTGAAATCAAAAGGCCTTCTGCACAGGCTGATTAGAACTATTAGGCATACACATTTGCTTCACATTAGTTTATGCAGTAATTAGGTATAATATGGCACCTTTCCAAATGGGTATTTTTGAAACAAAAACAAAAAAATCATTAACTGGACATAGTTTATCATGAAAGGACGTTTTAGCTTGAGTGTATGCCCAGTAATAACACTTCATAAGTGAAAGTCATTTTGTGAGTTACATTTAGAATTAATAGTCAATTGTTAAGTTTTTTGCCAGCCTGCCCCCTACTGAGTTAGCAGTGAAATTAATGATGCAATTGTTTTCTTACCCACCTTGTTTTCTGGCATATATTGCTATGCATGGTTGCAATATTCCCAGGCTGTCTAGAAGTCAGAGAAAAGTCAAATTCTAAACTAGTCTCAGTCTTAGAATTCATGTCAACTTAAAAACATTTATTGAGTCGGCTCATTTTATGATTTTACTTTACCAACTTTGTATCAGAAAAGCTTTGGGGGCCCCAAAAGGATCTCTGGAGATCATTCAGATCCAGGAGCTAGACTGGGGAAAATGGAACAGGAAACTGATCCAACGAGTTCAAGTCCATTCTTCAACTTATTAACTTTAACTTTGGGTAAGCCTCTGAGCCTGTTTTTTTAATCTGTGAAGTGATGCTTCTGACAGTGTTTTTCACAGATTCTAAGATTTACATTTTCGTTTATTTTACATTTTAACATATCTGAAAACAAGATGTGTTTTATAGTGCATTGTCTGTTATGGTTTAATTTGTGGTGGCTTTTTCTCCTCTTATATAGTGGTGCATAAAATAATGGTGCATCTTACAATCAGTGATTTCTTAGATTTGCCAAAATATGTTAATATTTGCCCTACAAACCTCCCAGGGTGTTGTCAGGATCAAATCAGATAATATGCTTGCTGGAAAACTATGGCTGTACTAACAAATGATTAAGAAAAAGCACCTTTCAATGTCCCTTGACCATCTTTCTCCCTTTTGTGTTTTTTATGATGAAACTTTATTTCCATGTATCTTAAAAATAAACCAGGAAGAGATTGAAAATGGAAGGTGCAAATTTAGATGAATTAATATATCAAATATCTTTCTCAAATATTTGAAGTAACAAAATAATTTCAATGGAGTCTTACAGTTGACTTCCTGAAAGATTTTTTTTTTTCTTTCCAAATAATACCTCAGTTATGTTGGTCCTATTCCAAAAGGTAGGAAAAAAACTTTCTGTGAAATCATGATACATTTTTAGTAAAATGCACCCCCATTTGACATTATACCTAATAGGATATAATTTTACCAAGTTCAAACTGTAGTTAATAATTAAAGACTTCAGAAAAGCTTATCTTAATGGTCCCCACTTCTTTGTAAGTAAAGTAGTTATTTGCATCTTTGGAATTATGTTAAAAGTTTCCAGTTTCCTTGCTGAAGGTTTTAAAATGGTTTGTGGAGACTTGTAGTTCCAACATTCAGGTATGGCTGGTGTTTTATGGTTCTGTATTTTAAATTGCTTTTCCAGAGAGAATTTAATGCTGACGTAACAAATTGTCTGCCCTTACCTGCTCTACCTTTTCAATGAGAACTCTGAGAAAGGCTAGCTTTGGGTAGGAGAGGGGAGGGGGCTGGGTAGATCATGAATTTCATTTTGGACAAATTGAATTTGAGATGAGTTTGAAGCATCCAAGTGAAGAGGTTGTGTAGGCAGTTGAATTTGTGAGTCAGAGATTAAAATGCGGCATTTTTGGTGTAGAGATGGTAGATGAAGGCTCAGTCTTGGATGAGATCACCTAGGAAACAGAGAAAGGAGGATTGGAACTGGAGGTTGACAAGCCACCTTCAGCCAGCAAACCTGTTTTATTTGGCCTGTGTAATGTTTTAAAAATATTTGAACAAGTTGCTGTAGCGTATGTTTATGTTTTTTTGGCTGCCCAGAATATATTTTCTCTTGGTAGGAGCACCCTAGTTTCCTTTTGAGAAATTATCTATTTTCCAGTTTCAGATCCTGTGCTTCAGATAAAGTTCCACCTTTGACTCCAAATGAAGTACGTGACACAGGGCTGGCCAGTCCATTCCTCGAGTCGCCTAGCCACAAAGTTTGGTTCAAGAATAGTCTTGTAATCCAAGTTGGCCCAATCACAGGGAATTTTGAGATGGGGGAGGAGTTCCAGGAAGAGAGATTTTCTTATTTTCTGTTTAAACCTTGCAGGATGTGGGCTGGAGGTCTAGCAACTCCCTTCCCACTGTAGGGTAGAGCTTATCTAAGAATGGAGACAAGAGGTGGAATCCAGAGAGAAACTGATCCTGATCACATTGATTAAACCCTAGCCACGCTGTACCTCTGGGTTTTTTAGTTAAATGAGCCAGTAAATTCTTTTAGTGTAACGCAGTTTGAAACAGGATTTCTTTTACTTGTATCAGAAAGAATCTTAATTGATGTAGTTGCCAAGATTTAAAAAAAATTTTTTTATTTAAAAATTGAAGTACTTGCCAAGATTTAAAAATTGTGAGTTTTCATGTAGAA
>NW_007774126.1:0-4165 GCF_000696425.1 Galeopterus variegatus | reverse complement strand
TTTTTTTCTTTTTCAGGTATTTATATTATTTGAATATGGACCTCTTGGACTAAATCTCAAACTTTAACTTTTCTCTGCTTTCTCTTTATCCTTTTGTCCTTCTTTCTGCACATTTCCCTCATCTCTGCAGTGATTTTGCACTGTTTCGGTTTGGTTAACCTGGAACTGTTGCTTTCTAGAATCCTCTTCCATGAGTGGCTCCACAACATTCATTTTCTACTGTAATTTTCTACTGCTCTACTTGGCTAGAGTGGAACTACATTTCCCCTTCCCTGTATGGTTTGGAGTTATGGCTGGCCTAAAGAGAAATGTGTGTGAGATTTGGGAGGTGGACATGAAACAGCAGCCATCACATGCTGGATGTCATTGTGATTAGAGATGGTGACTGGGGGAGACAGACTCAGAGGTGCCAGCAGATTCTAGTTCATCTTCTCCATCACTGCTCCACCAGCTATTCCCCTCTCGTGTCTAGCTCTTCTTCTCTACTGTTGGCTCTGCTGCCCAACAGCGATCCCAGGCCCACCACCAGATGCTCAGCTGCAAACTCACAGAAGCAGTACTATGAAGAGGAAGCATCCTTTGATGGATGTGTACCCCAGCAACCCTTCATGGTCCCATTCCTGCAGCTCAACCCACCTAAAATCCAGAAGTCCCCAAAGTCTCCAACTTGTCTTCCTGCCCTGATGCTTCAGGAGGTCTAGTTAGGGATTTCTCCTGGATCCTCTAACTCCCCTTTCAAGACTTGACTTCGCCAAGTCCTTCCACAGATGTGTAAAGTCTAAATGCCTACAAAAAATTCCTTATCTTATAAAACTCATAGTAGTTCTGCTTTCTTGTGTGAACCCTGACTAATAGAATAGTTTATTGATTTTTTTTTTTTTTTACTTTGGCTATTCTAGGTTTAATTTCCAGACATGTTTTCTCATTCTCATTGCTCCTTTGCTGTTGTTGCTGTTTCTGTTAACAGTGTCTGCACTGGGTTAAACAGTGTCATCCTCTTCTTCCCTATATTCAGGCTCACCTAGAACCTCTGAATGTGAGACTCATTTGCAAATAGGGTCTTTGCAGATATAATTAGTTAACTTGTGGTTATAATGGATTAGGGTGGGTCCTAACTTTAGTTACTGGTATCCTTATAAGAAGGGCATGTGAAGACAGAGACAAGTCCATGGGATGACAGAAGCAGAGATTAGAGTGATGCAGCCACAAGCCAAGGGATGCCAAGGGTTGCAGCAACCACCGGAAACAAGAAGAGGGGCTTGGTACAGATTCTGCCTTCCAGCCCTCAGAAGGATCCAATAGTACCCACACCTTGATTTCAGACTTCTGGCCTCCTGAACTGTGAGACAGTAAATTTCTGTTTTAAGCCAGCTAATTCTTTGTGATTTTTTTGTGTGTCACTCCTAGGAAACTAATGCTGTATCTTGTTTCATATCTTCTCTTATCCCTCTAAGTTATTGATTATATCTTTTATAGTTTTCTTCTGATTCATGTATTCTGTTTCCTTCAGGATCCCTTTCTTCTTTCTTTTTGGGGGGTGGAGGGAGGTCTCTGACTTTTACGTTGGTGATGTTCATCAAATTATTTGTGATCCTTTGCTGGCTGTGCATGTTTAGAATTTGGGCACTAAAAGTTAGTTGAAAGCTCAGTGTATATAGGTAAGACTTGTTAACTGGTATAATCTTCTGTAGAGCAATTGAGCAGTAAGCCAGCATTTTCACTGGCAGGGTCAGGGGTGCCTAAAATCAGCCTATGCACATGTTTTTTTTCCATGGGACCATTCAGTTTATTTCAAGAATTGTCCTCCAAAGTTCTGCCTTGTAATCGTAAGCCAAGTACTGAAGTTCTTTAAACAAGGCAGGGAAAAGTATTGAGAATATGATCATCTGTAGAAAGATTCCCACTCAATTTTCTTAAGTCCCAGTGTTTCCCACGCCAAACTGTGATTGTGTCCCATGTCTGGAGATTCTCAGATTCAATTTTCCTGAAGAGAAAGCCAAGTCTTCTTCCAAGGGTGTGGCAGGGAGGAGAGAGCTTGTTGCCTGGGTCAATGTGTTTCAAGGACAAAGACTCCAACTAGTCCATAAACAATGGTCTAACTAATTACTCTATTTTCAGCCTCACACTTTGTGATGGTAAATTTTATGTGTCATCTTGACTGGGGTAAGAGATGCCCAGACAGCTAGTAAAACATTATTTCTAGGTGTGTCTGTAAGGTTGTCTCCAGAGATATTAGCATTTGGATTAGTGGACTGAGTTAAGATTACCCTCACCAATGTAAATGAGCATCATTCAATCCATTGAGGGCCTGGATGTAAAAAGGTGGAGGAATTGCAAATTTGATCTCTCTGCTTGAGCTGAGACACCTGAGACACCCATCTTTTTGTGCCTTTGTACACTGATGATCCTGATTCTCCATTCTGCAGACAACATATCAGCCTCCAAAACTCTGTGAGCCAATTCTCACAGTCAATCTCCTCTTATATCTATCTGCCTATCCTATTGGCTCTGATTCTCTGAAACATACCTCATGTCTTCTTTACAGAATTTTATGTTCAGAAACCTTGAGCCTTTCCAAGGGTGTTCAGGGAAGATTGGGTTTACTTTTAATCAGATCATCCTCTGTGAGTACCCAAGTTGGGCAATTATCATTCTTCTATCATGTCTTCTAAAAGTTTTTTGAAATATTCTGTCTCTAGTTGTTACATCTCCAGTTATTTTGGTCTTTGTAGCCTAATACTTTTTTATATTTTCTTTTGCTATTACTTTTATTGAGTGAGAGAGGAACTGAATACATATGGTCAGTCAATCATGTTAGATCAAAAGTACCCTTCCAGGTGGGAGGAAAATTTTGGAGGTGATGGATAAGTTTATGGCATTGATGGTGATGATGGTTCATGTTTTCATGGGTGTATACTTACCTTCAAATTCATCAATTGTATTCATTAAATATCTGCAGCATTTTTGTCCCAATCATACCTCACTAAAGCAGGTTAAAAATGCTAAAAGCATGTAAGAAATAAATAAAAGTGAATGTAAAGAGTAATCAGTGAATCTCAAAGGTAAATAAAAATGAAAGTAAAAAGCAAAATATGAAGGTAAAGAAATCAATAAGCAAAAAAAATGTATCCTTCTAATTTTCAAATCATAGCTCACATTTTAAAACAAAACAAAATGCAAGTAAACACAAAACAGTTTTGGCCTATGGGTGTTTTAATCTCTGCCAAGGGGTTACTATAGATGCAAAAACAGAGTCAGGGGATATAAAACCTCCCTAGCAATGGAAACTGGAGCTGCTAACAGAATCAGAGAAAACTGGAAGGAGAAGACTACTCTTCAGGGCAGAGGGACAGCTGATGCTCCCCTGCCTAAGACCTGACATCAGCAGACCTAGGGCCGAATGTGTCAGAGGAAGCAAAGGAGTTATGAGCCCAGGAGTGCTGGACAGGCCTCTTGGCAAGAGATTTTATGGGACTGTATTATTTAATTCCAGTGTGACAAATTATCCCCAAATTTAGTGGCTTAAAACAGTGCTTATTATCTCACAGAGTCTGTGGGTTGGGAGATTGGAAGCAATCTAGCTGAGTAGCTCTGGCTCATGGTCACTTGCGAGCTGCAGACCAGATGTCGGCCAGGGATGCAGTCATTGGAGAGCTTTCCAGGGCTGGGGGACCCACTTTCAAGCTCACTCATGTAGCTCTTAGCACCAGGAATCTGCTCCTCTCTAGCTGTCGCTGGAGGCTTCAGTTCCTCATCATGTGAGTCTTTCTCCATGACAGGACAGCGGATCCCCAGAGTGAGTGATCCAGGTGGGAAGGCAGGAAGCCACCATGCCTTTTAGGACTGGCTCTCCAAAGTTGAACACTGTCACTTCCATTTTATTTTATTCATTGGAAACAAGTTACAATGTTCAGATTGCTCAAGAGGAAGGGACTTAGGATCCACCTTTGAAGGAAGGAATAAGAAGAAATGTGTGCACATTTAGTATCACAACATGAGCCTATGTGGATTTCTCAGCATTTGGACATTTTGTTTTGTTTTTTGTTAATCTCTTCTTTTTCTCTCACTCATCACCCTGGTATGTGTGTTTTCTGCTTAGAAGTCATCATTAATTTTGAGAAATGCAAACAAACTTACATTAAACAGATTATCTTATTTAATCCTT
>NW_007774125.1:3765-4166 GCF_000696425.1 Galeopterus variegatus | reverse complement strand
GCCGCTAAGTATTTAGGGCCAGCCAGCCATGGATTCAAATCCCAGTTCAGCCACTCACCCATGTAATCAGGGCAAGTGAACTAAATGAAGAACACTTTACTTAAAAATTACAAAACAACATTGCAATAATTCTGTGTCCCACAAAATGCACACGTGGTAAGTTGCGTCATTCCTTAAATTGATGTGTGCTTTGCTCTCTCATGATGAATCTTCCTCTGGACTGTTGAGGATGTTGGTGCAAGTTTCTCCTCAGCCATCTCAGGCTGTAATGTGAAACTGGGGTACTATAAGATGTCCCCACGGTAAACACCCTTACTCCAGGTTTTAAAATAGGAAAACACTTTTTTTTCATTCAAATTGAGACACTTTTGAGAATAAAAGAGGGTTATTATAATAATCAT
>NW_007774125.1:0-3350 GCF_000696425.1 Galeopterus variegatus | reverse complement strand
CTTTTTTTTCATTCAAATTGAGACACTTTTGAGAATAAAAGAGGGTTATTATAATAATCATGCTTTGAGAGCAGGCATAAATGGGGACTGTCTCAGGCAAACAGGGATGTATAGTCACCCCATTAGAGAACAGTGCTGTCAGACAGACCCAGTTTGTCTTTAGAGCATTAGCAAAGTTGGGGCACCTCCACTTTTTGGGGAAATAATTTGATATTAAAGAAATCAAGTGGCCTTCATGGAAAAAATCCAAAATGTTTTTGGCTCTCCCTACATTTATTTTAGGGATCCGTGTGTGTGTGTGTGTGTGTGTGTGTGTGTGCACATGCATGCATGTGTTTTAATTGTGGATTTCATTATTTCCTTCTTAGTACCTTGGGCCTCTAAAGATCTTAATCTGGCCCTGCTATAAAGGCACAAGAATGGTTTCCCACTTTCCTACTTCTGCGGGGACCAACTCTGACCATATCCTGCCCAGAGCTGAGAGGCAGCTAGTAAGGTGAAGGGAAATGGGGGCCAATTGGCAATGGGAAGATCTCCCCCAGAGGCAGGTGGAATGGCAGCCTTTTAATAGAGAGTGAAGACACCGCACAATTTTCAAGCTCCTACCTTGTGTCCACTCTGGTCTTCGCCTATCCAACCTTCACTGGCTCTGTGACCATGCCCAGATTGGCATTTTGATTTTAGAGGAGCAGTTCTTGACAATCTCCTTTTATTGTGTTTGTAGTAGTATCAAGGAATGAAACTAGCCATTGAACTCCTCTAAGTCCATTTTCTCATTTACAAAATGGGCAAAAAATTAATATCTATCTGAGGGGCTGTTGGGAGGTGTCAGTGGTAGATGAAGTCTGGCACATACTGTATGAATCATTGCTATTTTTAACCGACAATCTACTACGTACTATGTATGTCTGGGCATGGCGGACAAGAAGATGATTCAAAACTGGACCCTGACCACCTCTGGTGGTTTGCAGCCTGACAGCACTGCTAAAGGTGTGCATATCTGTCCTTTTCCCCACAGAGAGATGTGACAAACACCATAAACCAGGTATTAAGGGAGTGATCATTGCCAGGGAAAGGTTTCTTGAGAGGGGTGTCAATAGAACAGGACATTTACAGATGAATTTGGATATTCAGAGGGTATGGGAAGAACACTGGTGGGAGAGAGAACAGTATGGGCTAATGCACAGAGGAAGGAAAATGCAGGGTGTATTTGGGGAATGGCAAATAATTCTACTTGAATTAGAGTGCACTCCTAATTCTTCTGCTGAACTCACAGTGCTGCTCATTCGTCCATTCATTAAGCTTCTGTGAGCAGCCATGTTAGGCAGAGATGAAAGATGTGGTCACTGCCTACAAGAAGTTTGCAGTTTGTAGAGGAGAAAGACAGTAGTTCAGTCATGAAGCTTCTGGAGACAGCCATCCTGGAGTGTTTGGGTGTGGGTGAAGGGCACCTCCTTAGCCTTAGGTGCCTCTTCATGGGACCCTCCAAAGCCCTGTGAGTGGCCCTAGCAACGTTTACCCCATGGCCATACAAAGTTTTCAGACGTAAAGTCTATTAGCTGCAATTGGTTAAGACCATTGTCTGTTTCCACTCTGACTTCCCTCTGTCATATACCCCCTCGTGTAGGTGGTGGTATAGGGACTGTGGGCATTTTGGGGAAGTAGCTAAGAGTTGACTAAAGATACATTTCTTTTGGGTTCCATTGAACATGTGTATATGTTCTGCAGTCTTTTCTTTCTGTGTAGCTAGGTCATCACTAGCCAGAGCTGCCGCAAGTGGAATAACTGCTTCTAAAAATACTCTTTCATGATGCTGACACACCTGGCCTTGTGACATCAAGAGGTAGGACCAGAAACTGATCTGTGAGAGGAGCATGCCCCATGGTGCTGGCACCACATGTAGGTGGGTAGTGGAGATGAACCAGGGTCTGAAACATATGCAGCCAGAAACTAATCTGTGAAAAAGTCACCTAAATTTTATGGTTTTCCAGATTTGATAAACATCTCAAAAACATGTGTGACATTACCAATAATAGATTGTGAAGCTGAAAAAAGTCTTCTAAAGAATCTACAATAAAAGAGAAATGTTGAATTATGCTGCTAAGGGAAAGGTGCAATTATTTCTATATTCTCTATGTTCTCACCAGGATGTGGTACTTTTCAGTTGCTGAATGATCAGCAGCCACCTGCCCTTCCTTTCCTCCTTCTCAGTACAACATGATTTCCCCAGTTTCTTTTGCACCTCCTTACATCGGGGCTCAGGGCCTCATATCTAGAATACCTCCAAGATTGAACCCATTTAATTGCCTGGATTCAAATCCAGATTCTGTCATTGATCAGCTGGATGGCCTGAGGCAAATCGCTCAGTCTCTCTGAGCTTCTGTTTCCTCGTCTATAAAATGGGGACAATAACAGTGCCCACTGCATAAGCCTGTGGAGTGCAGAAGAGGAGAGGATGCATAGAAAGCACCCCCAGCACAGAGCAGCACAGTAAGTCTGGCATGCGGCCAAGACCGAACAAATGACAGCTATTAGTATTATTATTCTCAACCATGGTCAGGGAGCACAGTGACTGCAGAAACATCCTGTAGATATGGGAGAGAGCAATTTCCCAGTGCGGCCTGGTGGCCATCAGTTATTTTTACTGACCACACACACATTCAGATAAAGGCATCTCCTGCATTACAGATCTGAACAGGCCCCTCAGTGATGGCACTGCAGTGACAGTGCACCTGCTGGCATCTCTGTTTTGTCACAACAGGGTTGGGTGCCTCCACAGCTGGCCCTGAATCCTGTCATACATGACAGGCCTAACTCTTTGCACAACATCCCATTACAGATCTGAACAGGCCCCTCAGTGATGGCACTGCAGTGACAGTGCACCTGCTGGCATTTCTGTTTTGTCACAACAGGGTTGGGTGCCTCCACAGCTGGCCCTGAATCCTGTCGTACATGACAGGCCTAACTCTTTGCACAACATCCTCCCCCTCCCCAGCCCTCTGTCCAGTCCACAGGACCTCACAGTAAAGCCGAGGCTAGGTCATTTATCCATCCCTCCCCTCCTTCTTTTTCTATGTTCCTTCTCTCCCTCTATCCCTCCTCTCACCTTCTTTTTTCCCCTCCTTCCTTCCCCCTTCCTTCCTTCCTTCTTTTCTTCCTTCCTTCCTTTTTCCTGTAAATGTTTACTGTGTCTGGCCACCATGGTGTCTTCCATGATTCCAAGATTTTAGGAGATTCACAGTAAAATTTCGAAAAAAATTTTGGAGGAGATTGACATATGGTAACCAACTTTTTATTTTGCCAAGTAGAACATTAACACACACACAGACACGCACGCACATGCACACACA
>NW_007774124.1:3607-4166 GCF_000696425.1 Galeopterus variegatus | reverse complement strand
TAATATTGCACAAAATTAAAACTAAGTCTCCAGTAAGCCAATTTTAAGGCAGTATTTTAGAAACAGAGAAATTTGAGTGACCACGACAAAAAGATTCCTGGATCTCTGACTATGCATTCAAATCTAAACTAGAAACACCAGAAATCAGGACCACTGTGGCAAATGTTAGTACAATGAGAGAAAAAGAGTGAGGGAGCAGCACTCACAGATTTGTAGGCTTCTTTGCTGTTTTAAGTGGTTACTTATATCGGAACTGCTTGTTTCCAGTGACTTTAAAGAGGCTTGGGCTTCTCTCCTGTTCCTACCACTGGCCACTTCAGCACAGCCACCCCAGGGTCAGCATGAGTCTGCATCTTCACTCTCTGCACTCTTATTCAGCTGACAAATTGGGAAATGAACATTTCTTGGGTTTGCAAAGCCATTCTCCAAGCTGTTACAGTGAATTTCTTGGCCCTTTTCCCTATGGCAAATCAGAGCTTGGGCTCCCAGGAGACCATGTGGGAGCAGGGTGTTCCTCCTGGATCGGTGCTGAGGGCAGTGCCCTGGAAACAGCTGCAAG
>NW_007774124.1:0-1546 GCF_000696425.1 Galeopterus variegatus | reverse complement strand
AAACAGAATTATCTTAAGAGAGACAGATGTAACATACATTGACTTTCTTTAGATTTCTGATTTTATTCCACATGATATAATCGCCATAAATCAGGGACATTATGGTTCAACTCACTTACCTAGACAAAAAGGATGGCAAAAGGGGCTTTCCCAGTCTTATGCCAATCTCCTTTTTTAATCTTATTTCTCATTACGTTTCACACAACCTCCTTTCCCAGGCAATTTGTCTATTTACCACTGGCCCCCAAATAGAAGTACATCCTGCTCCCGAGTCTTTGCAAGAAACACTTCTCCTGCATGAAAAACCTTCTCTAATCTGCTCTTACTTAGGTGAAACCAGACAGTCCTCACAAACACCCTTTTTATCTCCCCAATTCCAACTCTTACACCTTTATTCGTCCACTATGTATCACTGACCACCACGTATTGGTAGAGATCTATCTGCTCAAATATGTAAGTCTTAGCTTCCTAACTAGATCATGAACTTAAAGTCCAGGCATCTCCCAACTCATTTAGGATCCTGCCTCACACAGCAGTTACTTGAAAACTTGACATCGACATTTCAAAGATTTACTAACAGGTCTAATAATAAATTGTTCAAATACACTACAGGGTTTAGCCCTTAGTGTGGGTTACAGTTAACATCTTTCATCTATAATCTCGTTAAGAAACCAGATACAGTTTCATGTCGNGGTTACAGTTAACATCTTTCATCTATAATCTCGTTAAGAAACCAGATACAGTTTCATGTCGTTTACAGGAGTCACCGAGATAGGAGAATAACAGAATGTTAGTGACTAGATAAGTAGGTCCTTTATATCTTAATTCGAATAAAACTCATTTTTTTTTCTTGAGGATATACTAATCGCTGCCACAGTCAACTGTTTCTTAATCTGCTGCATATTCACTCTTTTCCTGATAGTCCATATTTCTATTTCAATAATACCTTATTTCTATTTGATGAATTTTTCTGAATTCAACCCCTCAGTTGGGATTTCCTCTTCAAAATATTTTATAAAATTATATATTAAGTAAGATTGAAGTTGCAAATCCTACATACATTATTTTGTGAATTTACAGTTCTTAGAACATGATTCTGTTGTATCCTTTGTAAATTGTGTAAAAATAGCTGATTCATAATATTTCTAATTATGTACAATCAGTGTGCATTTATATTCTCCAATAATGAGCTAACAGAAAGAGAAATCAAGAAAGTAACCCCATTTACAACAGTTAAACACACAAAATAATATACCTAGGAATCGATTTAACCAAGGAGGTGAAAAATCTCTACAATGAGAACTACAAACCACTAGTGAAAGAAATTAAAGAAGACACAAAAAGATGGAAAGACATTCCATGCTCTTGATTTGGAAGAATTAACATTGTGGAAATGTCTATACTACCCAAAGCAATTTACAGATTTAATGCAATCCCCACCAAAACACCAAAGATATTATTCACAGAAATGGAAAAAACAATCTCAACATTCATATGGGACAGCAAAGGACCTCAAATAGCCAAAGCAATCCTGAGCAAAAAAAAA
>NW_007774123.1:0-4166 GCF_000696425.1 Galeopterus variegatus | reverse complement strand
AGCTTGAAAGCAGGTAATGAATAGGCAGAGATTATGATATCCTTTAATACTGACAGTTAAACTTGGATCTCTTGTGCACATTCCTGTTCTCTCTTTTCTTTCCCTGTCACCCCTCAGTGAACCCTCGGACAGATTTGCTAACTCTGAGATGCCCACAAAGGCCTGACCTTTTGCTTTGAATTCCTGAGAACTGGTCTTTCTCCAAGATGCTAGGAGTTAGGCAGGGGCTGCTAATGCAGGGACACTTGAATTGCTGGGAAGTCTGATAATTCAAAGGAGGTTTGATGGTCTTGTAAATGGCATTGTCCTGACAGGTGGGCTCCATGGGCAGGCTGCATTTAGAGGCCAGACTTCCCAGGGCTCCTCCCTCTAAACCACAGCATTAAGTTCAGCCTGCAAGCTGTAGAGAAGGCAGGGGATGGTGAACTCCAGATTTGTCCTGATCCCACCCTGGCTCTCAGACCTGTGGACATTTTAAGTACAATTCTATTGTGATGGAGAACAGAAGATACTCTACCTTCTGCTTCAGCATTGCACCTATCTATTCTGTGCTTATGACATGTAAACCCCTGGTAGCTCACAATGGGCTAATTAAGGATATCAGACCTGGGTAAAGAGTGAAGGTGGAGAACATCATTCATTCTTTCAGCAGATATTTATTGAGCATCTGTCATGTACCATGCTAGATACCTGAGATGAAGAAAACATACTTGGTCCTCACCCTCATGGAGTTTACAGCCCAACAGGGAGACAGGAAATAACAAGGCAGAGGAGACAGAGATGAACAGAAAGCAACCTATTTTAGACAGTGTGGTCAGAGGAGGCATCATGGAGGAGGTGACATTTAAGCTGGATCATAAAATATGAACTGTTACTGCATTTCCAAATGAGGGAAATGGCAGAGAAAACGGCATGAGCAAAAAAGCTCTTTGTCAGGAAGGGGTTGACACTGTGGAATGAAGGGAAGACCAGGGAGGTAGGAGTGAAGTGGGTGGGTGTGTTGGTGTTAAGTGAGGAGGGAGTGATGCTGTGGAAGGGCAGATCAGCAGGGCCTTGGAGGCCGTGGCAAGAAGGATGAGCTTTATTCTTTGTGCAGCGAAAAGCTATTGAAGGTTTTAAACGGGGTGACAAAATGTGACTTGGGTCATAAGATCCTCTGGCTACTGTGCGGAGAGCAGAATGTAGCTGATAGAGAGTAAGGAGCTGGGAGACCAGTTTAGGAAGCTGTTGCAGTGGTTAGGTAAGCAGCAATAGTAACTGTATGGGGAGATTATCTGTTGCAAACTACCCCCTACTCCCTTTACAGCCACTATAGTGGGAGATTGAGAATCATCCATATGAACTACATACCCCCATTTACTACTCAGCGTTACTGGAAGAGCTGGACAGCCATTCGGATAATTTTTCAGTTACAGAAAAATAAATTCTAAGGCTGAGAGAAAGAGCACATTAGAAAAAAAGGAACAAATATAGCTGCTATCAGTCGAGAGATATATTTCCCAGCTCTAAATGTGCTACTATATTGGGGTTTAATAAAGAGGAGAAATGTTGCTTGCTATATTCATTACCACTTGAACTTTTGTTTCTCTATGTTTTTCATGTTTGCTGGGTCATTCCTACTTTAGCTTTGGCAAACAGAGAAACTCCCGGGAATTTAGGGCTCAGTACCTAATATTCAGTGCTGGGCATGAGTATTAGCAAATGTGGAGGAAGAGCAATCATTCTTGTCCTTTTCTTCCTAGCTGTAATCCTGCAGAGTTTCCCTGATGGCCTTGGCGGAATCTGAGACCTGACCTCATTGGTCCCACTAATGACTATATAGGAATAAGTAACTTAGATTGCCAATGAGGGTTTGAGTTATTTCCCCAATGAGCCCAACTTTCTGGCAGCCTTACACTTTAGAGCTCAGAGAAGTGTGTGTTTCTAAAGCTGCTGCCATGTTCATGCTCTTTCCTCACAGTCAGGAAATATTAGAAATTTGGTTTTCAGAAGAATATAGATCTTCTGGTAATGGGCTGTCTTTGATTGCACCCCTGGGAAATAAAGTAGATGCCAGCCCGTTCATTCTGAGCCCTGCTAGAGGAGGTGATGCAAAATGGCCCACACATGTGAACCTGATTTCTGCTTTGAACCTTCTTTCCACACATGGTAGAAGCCAAATCACCATCAATTTATGAGTCAGTTATGATCTCTTTTGCCAGGGGTCACACCTAAATTTGGGGGAACTTCTGAAATGTCGAGGAGTGGGTGGCAGGCAGTGGATCCATTCAGGGTCCTCAATGACGTCCATCCCCTGGGACATTCTCATTTCTATCCAGTCTTTGGCTGTTGCTGCACAGGTCACTGCTGTGCCTGCCTCATGCCCAGTGCCAGGTCTCCAGGTCCTCTGTGCTGTGGATGTGCTGCCCTCAGTCACACGGGAACATCCCACTGCTCCTGCACCATCCAAGTTACAGACAGTCCATTTCTGAGGCCTCTGGGGCCCAGGGGACGTTGATCCTCTGCCACAGTGCAGCCTGTGAAACTGAGGGGCTCAGCCCCATCTGCCTACTTCAAAGATTGCAAACAGTGGCCCATATGTAGCCGTCAGATGTGTTTTCTTTGATTGATACTAAGTAAAAAAATAAATAAATAAAAATTAGGGCCTATACCTAAAAATCAAAAGATTTCACATATTTCAGATTTCTCCCATCCTTTCCTGTCTCCTCCTTGATTTCTCTGAGCCCACAAATAGGCTTATATCACTAATATCACTCTAACCCCCAACCCCCATATAATGTCTCAATCTACCATTTTGAGCTTAATTTTTCCAGTTGTCCTTCACATTCTACACTGTATGAAGCAAGACATTTAACATTCTCTAAACTCTGGTCCTCTGAAACTATCTGTGATGAAGGACCAAGGACCAGTTTTAAAATATCCCACCCATCACACACCAATCCTTTTGCAAAATATAATAAAAATATAACACTGGAAAAGTGAAATAAAAAGCACACGAACACAAGCTCAAATTTTTTTATTATTAGTTTTGACAGAAATAAAATTACTCCATCCAATCGCTATGTAAGTTTTTTTAAATGCTTTCAGTTTCTGTACTAATTTCATTGTGGATCAATAATAATCATAGGAATGGCCCTAATCAACTCCCAGAGTTCTCTACTTCTGTGCCTTTGCTTATACTGTTCCCTCTACCTGGAATGCTGTGCCCATCCTGTCTACCTCCCTTCATTCCCTACCGCTTGTTATCACGCTCATCTTCCAAAAACCTCCTGATGCTCCAAGTCCCTTTCAAATGTCACATCTGCTAGGAGTCATCTTTTCTGGCCCTTCTTACCTGCTGTGTTGGACCACCATGGGACATGGTTTAATTGCCATACTCTTGGCATTGCATTATGATCATTCTATACTTGTGTTACCCTACCCCCACCTGACATTAAACTTCCTGAGCACAAGGAAATGGTACCTACGCAGTGTACGTGGTAAGATTTCAACAAACAGTTGCTCAGTTAAATTTTTCTACTTCAATAAAAAAAAATCAAGGATGCCATTGGGTTGGTCACAGAGTGTTAGTGGCAGAGGTGGGAAAAAAACTCAGAGCTTTGGGCTCTTAGTTTCATTCTCATAAATTCTCACAAATTTAGCCTTAAAACTTGAGTTCTACATTATAGAGAATCACAGAAAAAAAATCTGATTAACAGAAATAAATCACAGCTCTATTTACTGTTGCCAAATGAAACATAACAGTCTGAATATCTCACCTAATTGGAGTGAATGGTTCAGGCTTCTTGAGGAAGCACATGAAAAAGCCCTGGAATTAGAATCCACATGTTTCTTGAACTCAGTATGCACATTCATCCCACACTTAGTAATTTATGATTCTCTTTCCAGCTTAAGAAAACTAGGAGAAGACTCCAGAGAACTGGAAGATCCAAAAGGGGTGTTATTAAGGGGTCTGCTGGAGGGAGTTCTTCTAGCCCCTGGGAGATTGTCCTTGGAAAAGAATGCCATCAAGGGCTGGAACAAGAGCGAAACAGCAAACTTGGCAGGGAAATTGAGGACACATAAAATCTCGCCTACACATTCAGGGCCTCACTGAAGTTAAAAGAGGTCAGACCATTTCCATTTTTTAAGGTTTTAGGTTTGTTCTTGAAATGAAGGAACACTAA
>NW_007774122.1:3675-4167 GCF_000696425.1 Galeopterus variegatus | reverse complement strand
TTGTTAGTCAGGTATTTTGCTATAAAATATACATTCAAAACAACTTTTTTCCAATAACAAATAAACAAAATCTGTCAAAATAAGCCCAGTATTTAACTTCACATCAGTAAGCAAATGATAAACTTTCTTTGTTCCTTACAGTATTCCCCCAGCCCTTCCTCCATGCTTGTTAGCCCAATTCCTGAATCAGGACACTTCCGAGGGCGTCCTGGACAGACCACGGTTATCCGCTCTGGTTTACAGGGGCCCCGGGAGGTTGGCACTCCATATTCTGGATCAGAGTGCTCTGGGGAGATGAGGTCAGTTCTGGAAATGCCTTGGAAGTCAGATGATGCTCCATGGCAGACTTGGAATGTAGCACATTGCGGCCCCTTAGCCCATCCTTGTGTCAGTCTGTACCCCAACACTAGTAAAAACAAAACAAAACAAACAAACAAAACTGTTGAAATCGGCTCGGTGTCTCTACGGAATCCCATACAGATTTGTCCTCTA
>NW_007774122.1:1007-2990 GCF_000696425.1 Galeopterus variegatus | reverse complement strand
AAACAAAACTGTTGAAATCGGCTCGGTGTCTCTACGGAATCCCATACAGATTTGTCCTCTAGGGTCTACTCTGATATGCCAAAATCAAGAATTTTCTTAGAAGGATCTGTGCCAACATGGCTTTTAGTGGATTTCTTGGTTTTCTTGACGGTGTCCCCTAAAAACCATTTTTAAGTGCTTAAGCATTTAAAAATTATTTATGTGCTGTGTGAAGAGAAGGCAGCACCTCTCTTAGGAAGTGTGTGTCAGCAGAAAAGGAGATGGGATTCCTGAACAGAAGCAATGCAAATAAACGAGAACTTGGTGAGTTGGGGTCATCTGTGGAAATTTAAACTATCTGTCCTGTATAGTTTATTACAGGCATGAGCTAGTGTATGTCTGCATTAACTCTGCTATGTCAAAGTCGTTTCCTATTAAACTTGAATTTGTAGACCACAGAATAGGATCAGGATTAATTATCTCTGTGAGGAAGAAGAAAAGCAAATAGCTCACTCAATTTAATTAAATATAATACAATAATCACTGCATTCTATCCTCTAGACCTGTGCTGTCCAGTGTGGTAGCTACTAGACGCTGTGGTCACTGAGCACTTGAAATGAGTTCCTAGTGCAACTGAGGAACTGAATTTTAAATCTTAATTTTTAAAAAATAAATTAAATTTAAATTTAAAAACTGATTCTCAGCTCAATTATTGAAAAACTTTTAAGTAGGTTTGGAACAACTTGGGTGTATGGATCTATTTTTCAACTAAAAATTTATGAAATCTAAATAGAGATCATATATTTCTGATGAAAATTTAGTATCTGAATTGAGACATATTGTAAATATAACAAACCGGACTTCAAGGACAGTATAAAAAAGAGTGTAAAATACTGTAGTCATTATGTTTATATTGACTACACATCAAAATAATATTTTGAGAATGTATTGGTGTAAATAAAATACACTATTAAAATTAATTATGTCTCTTTCTTTTTACTTTTTTTAATGTGGCTATAGAAAATTTTAAATTACTTATGTGGCTCACATGTTATTTCTATTGACAGCACAGCTCTAGACTGAGCCACCTTAAGTTATGAGGTTCCTTTGATCGGGGTGGCCTTCAAGGGTGCACTGTGGTAACTCTCCCAGCCCAAACTGAATGGTCAGTCAGGTTCAAAGCAGATTGTGGGGCATGATGTGAAGCCAGGGATTCACTGCCAAAATAGAAGCCATGCTTGTGTAGGTAGGGCCCTTGTCCAAAAAAAGCAGCTAAGTTTGTTTTTCAGGGACCTGAGGGGGAATTCATTTAATTGTGACTGTAAACTGAAGTGGCTGGTGGAATGGCTCAGCCACACCAATGCGACTGTCGAAGACATCTACTGCGAAGGCCCCCCAGAATACAAGAAGCGCAAAATCAATAGTCTGTCCTCCAAGGATTTTGATTGCATCATTACAGGTAATGTATGCAAAATTATTCCACCTCATAAAATTAAAATAATGGCTAATTTTTTTGCATGTACAGGAACTGATATTTTTTATATCTTAGAAACCAACTGAACAATTTAGTTTTTTAAAAATTATGAACCATTAAAAACTCATGTGTTTAAAAGAAAAGTTGCCATTTCACTATTTTTCTAACATAAACATATTTCTTATGAATATTTGAGATCTAGCCAAGGGAAGAGGTATTAGCTCACAGTTACTCGTCATTTTCTATTTTTGCAGAATTTGCAAAGTCTCAAGACCTGCCTTATCAATCACTGTCCATAGACACTTTTTCTTATATGAATGATGAATATGTGGTCATCGCTCAGCCTTTTACTGGAAAATGCATTTTCCTTGAATGGGACCATGTAGAAAAGACCTTCCGGAATTACGACAACATTACAGGTATGAAAAGCCTAGTGACATTTTGAGCAGGAAGTTAAACTGCTTCAGCCAAGGTTAATAGGAAGAGATGAGTTGTATGCGGAAATGCTTTGAGCAGACTTAGAGCCATTT
>NW_007774122.1:0-390 GCF_000696425.1 Galeopterus variegatus | reverse complement strand
AAGGTTAATAGGAAGAGATGAGTTGTATGCGGAAATGCTTTGAGCAGACTTAGAGCCATTTAACTCCCAACTCTACTATTTCCTAAATAACCTGGTATTGCTCTCTAAGCTTTAATTTTCTCACTCGTAAAATGAGAATAATACCTAGCCTACAGGGTCGTTAATAAGATAATGTGATCATGTATTCAAGAAACTTAGCATAGGACCTAGCATAGTAAATAGACAATAAAAGTTGGATTATTTTTCTTTAAAGAAAAAGTATTAGGCCAGGCATCATGAGTTCTAATCCAGATTCTGCCACAATCCAGCTGGCCAAGCCACTCACCCTGACTGGACCCTCCTTTTTCTTAAATATAAAATAGGGAGATTATTTTAGATCAACAAGTCTCA
>NW_007774121.1:0-4167 GCF_000696425.1 Galeopterus variegatus | reverse complement strand
CCCCCCCCCCCCCCCCCCCGCCAAGAGCTCCCTTGGGGATCAGGCTGAGGCTGGCACTTGGCCTGAGACCACATCCTTGGGCATCCTCTGCTCCCTGTCCTATGTCTCCCACTTCCCGACCAGTTTCTCTGGGGAGGGCTTTCATAATAAGTCACTTGCATCCAACTCACTGGCTGCAGGGACTGCTTCTAGTGACCCTGCCTAACACAGGTATGGACAACTTTTATCCTCATTTTATAAACTGGGAAGCTGCAGCTCAGAGAGGTGAAACAACTTGCCCAAGGCCAGCCAGCTGTTAAATGGTGAAACCAAGAGCAGAACCCAGATTCGCATAAACTCAGACTTCTGTTCTATCAAACTTCCTGCTCCTGTCTTGTGTCCAGATGGGGAAACAGAGGCCAAGAGAGGAGGAGGGGATTGCACAACAGGTCAGTGGCAGGGTCTGGGGCAGATGCAAGTCTCCCTGGCCCAGCCCAGGGCTCTGCCCTGCCGCTGCCACTCTCCATCCCGTCCCTGTCATACCACATCAGGATATGACACTCCCTCCAGATGGCCAAGATGCCAGCAAGAGTGTCAGGAAAAGCTTGGCACGAGGGGCCAGTTGGGAAATCAGCCTTCCCTGGCTTCTTGGGAAGGGCAGTTGTCCTGGCCCTATGGAGCCTGCAGCATTTCTCAGGGCCTGCGCCAGCCAGGGCTCCTGTCTGGCCCTGGCCGGCTGTTTCCAGAACAGTTTTACTCCCACTTTCCCAGGGAGTATTCAAACTATTTTAAGCTGGGGAACTTTTCTCCAAGCAGAATCTGATCTCTAAAACCAAAAACAAGGGGGTGGGAGGATCTGCTGGCAGCAGGGGTAGAGCCCAGAGTTTCCTCTGTCCCCCCACACTTTGCTTTGGCCCTGAGGGGTGGCATGGTACCCCTAGGGCTCTGTGGATCACAGTTTGGGAACCGTGCCTATAGACAATTTTGTGCCTCAATTTCCCTCCCTGTGAAATGGGACAACAGAGCTGTGATGAGCAGTGGCAATGTCTGGACAGAGCTCAGCACAGAGTGGACACACAGCCAGGGCTTCATAAGCACCAGTGCAATGGGCACTACTCCCGGGGCTAGACGGGAAGCCCCCAGCTTCACTCTGCTGCCTCACAGCCTCCAAAACAGGCTGTGACAAGGGTCTCTCCACTCCTGGGTGACTTTCTGTGGCTCCCCACTGCCCACATGAGGCTTGTCATCTCCTGCATCTGGCATTTGAGCCCTCCATGACATGCCCCTGATGCCCTCTTTGGGCTCGGCAGAACTGCTTGTTACCAGTCCGTGATAAAATAATTACAGAAAATGAGAATATGTTTTTAGCAACTTTTACAGTCACTTGACAGCTATTTTATAACTGTTGACTCTCCTAATAAAACACTGGATTTATATTTTGCGGGTCTATTTTTGCTTCATTTCATTTTTCTAATAATTCATTCATGTAGTATTTTACAAAAATATAATTCTTGAGAGATTTTTAATTTTTAAAACACTGGTCCTTCACCACAGTTAGTGGAGAAGCACTGTGTTAGAGGAAGTGACAGGTGGCCAGTGGGGCAGGGGCAGAAAGAGGGCGGGAGGCATCCTCCACCAAACCCATGCCCCTGGCTCCCATCCAAAATGCCTGCATTTCTTCCCTGCCTGAAGGACTCCAACACACCCCTTAAGGCCCAGCTCCAACGTTACCCCCTCCTTGGGACTCCCATGGTCCTTGGGACTTCTCTCTGACCCTGTGTGATCAGTGCTAGGATCAGCAGCTGTGACCTCACAAGCCTGTGGACTCCTCAAGGGTCTGGTCCTTTCCAGAAGGAAAGGGAGTGGAGAGATGAGGGGCACACCCCTGCAGCCCAGCTGCCCAAGAAAGGGGGCAGGGCAGAGTTCCTGTCTGTTGCACAGAGCCATGCAACTAAGGCCAAATCACAGCTGGTTATTAGCATGAGGGGAAGGGCTGGGGGAGAGACCAGGGGCGGAATACAGGGTAGGTGCTGTGCCCCCGTGGGCTCCCCTTAACCTCTGCCCTTGGGGGATGCGTACAGAGAGCTTCCTGCTGATGGAGGGGGAGCCAAACTGAATGGGAGAAACCCCAGCCCTGTCTCCTACTGCCTCCGCCTCACTCTCCTCTTGGGGTTCATTGCGTACCTTTCAGGTACCCATTCCTGCTCCTGGGTTGTCAATGAGGCAGGTTATACTCTCTTCCTCCTACAGCCCCACCTGCTGAGTCAATCCCACCTTGACCCTATTCCAGTTCTGCATGGCTGAATCAATACCCCCCCATGGCTGCTGTGTGCTGGAAAGGTCTAAGGGATGATGGGCTCCTGGCTGAGAGAGCTGCCTAGTGACCCCTCCGGTGGGCGAGGGGGTGCAGCAGAGAATTGCTGCATTCAAATCTTTGTACTGCCGCTTTCTTGCTGTGTGATCTTAGGCAAGTCACAACCCCTCTCTAGGCCTCAGATTCCCCCACAATCAAAGCTGGCACCATAAATTCCCTCTCCAGAGGGTTGTAGCAAGAATAAATGAGCTAGCACTTATGAAAGGGCTTTGTGTGTCCTCATGTCTAGCTTGCTTACAATTCAGTTATTGAGAAGTCATCTTGAGCAGAAATTGGGTTTGTCCCTGTACCTATGGCCTAGGTCCCTAGAGTCTTCAAGGTCCAGGGAGATAGTGTGGTCCAGGGACTGCCAAGTTGTCAAGAACTCACTTGGCCTAAAATTCACCCTCCCTTAATTTTGAGAGTTTTGGCATCTATTCAGGTGTTACAAAAATAAACAAAAGTTAAATTTAAATAAAACATTTTTAGCCAATTGCCAAAAGACAATTCCTCATGGGTCTCTTGCTTTTCTGCATGTCTCGCATGCAGAGGCACTGTCTTTGTTCCTAGCCATCTAGCTGTACAGTGAGCCCTGGAAGATACAGATAGCATTTCTCTCCAGAGGAAAGGGCAGGAGGCATACTCAGTGCCCAATATAAAAGATTCGGATTCTCTAAGCTCAAGGATCCTCTCTGTAACACACGCCACTGTGTATGCAGGTGTTATCTGGCCCTCACTGCACCACCCCATGGGAATTGGAGCTGGGAGAACAAGCGTAAGAAAATGTCGATTTGCTGTGAGTAACAAAGTCCTTTGTCTTTGACCCAGGAAGCTTGTGTCTTCTGCCAGCATCCATGAAACTGGCAGGCTATCTTGTTAGCTTGCAAGTAGGGTAACATGTCAGACCTTTCACAGTTTTTGGCACCTAACAGGCAAAACAGACTCATGTTTGCAAGATCCTATAAATGAAAAATGTACTTTCAAAGACATCAAATAATCTGGTCCTTTACAAAAAGAAAGACACTAGAGCAAGGTGGTTTAGAACACATGCTTTGGACACAGCAGACCTGGGTTCACATCCCAGCCCTACCAGGCCCACTTCACCCAGATGAGCATGGTACGAATGGCACAAAGGTGCCAGGCTGGTTGTGGGGACTGAGATATAGCCCACATGTGCCTAACCAAGCCAGGGATTCTGGTGTTGGGCCCTGGCACAGAACTGTGTCCCTTAGAGATGGTGCTACTTTGTAGTCTGTCTATGGGGGAGCTTTTTCTAATTCACACAGAAGTATGATATAGACTTGAGGCTGCTTGTCATTATGTGAGCACGTTACCTAACTCCTCTAAACCTGAGTTTTCTCACTTATAAAACGAGGATAATGATCTCATATTTCACAGAATGGTTTAACGATTCAGAGAAATAATGTACAAAAGGAGCTTAGCACAGCATCTGGCAGGCAGGTAGTGCTTGAACATAGGACGTGATGTTACTACATTAAAAACAATAAAATGCCACACAATTTAAAATACAGACAGGTGCTGACAGATGAATTGGTTTGGGTAAAATACAGGACACTGGAATAGATGTCAAGAGACTATATCGAGTAAAGTAGCCGAAGAATCCTGACTCTGTCATTTACTGGCTGAATGATATTGAGTAAGAAGTGGCTTCCCGGGGCCGGCCCGTGGCTCACTCGGGAGAGTGTGGTGTTGAGAACACCAAGGCCACGGGTTCGGATCCCATATAAGGATGGCCGGTTAGCTCACTGGTGAGCGTGGTGCTGACAACACCAAGTCAAGGGTTAAGATCCCCTTACCGGTCATCTTTTTTTCTT
>NW_007774120.1:1398-4167 GCF_000696425.1 Galeopterus variegatus | reverse complement strand
AAGTCTTGGGATAAAGCACGCCTTTGGTCTAGTGCCCTCCCTTACAAGCATTAACTCATTAAATGCTCCCAATTTATTGAGGTGAATACTATAATTATCCCTATTTTGCCAAGGAAAAAAAAGTATATCTTAGAGAGATTAACTATGTCTTCCCTAGTCATATGTCCATGCAACATTAAAACTCTGAAATTCAGGAAATGTACAAAAATTCAGTCTTTCAGAGCCAGAGCTTTACTCTCCATTATGGAGACTTCCAAGGAGTCCAGATTTTTTCAAACACAGGAGGACACACAGCATTATAATCAGTCAAATAGTTAATGCCTTATTTTT
This sequence comes from Galeopterus variegatus, assembly GCF_000696425.1. Taxonomy (NCBI): domain Eukaryota; kingdom Metazoa; phylum Chordata; class Mammalia; order Dermoptera; family Cynocephalidae; genus Galeopterus; species Galeopterus variegatus. Next base: position 3,837 of record NW_007774120.1, on the reverse strand, counting down.
ATAGAAGAGGATGAAATCCGGTATAATCCTTGTGTAGCTAGGTCTATATAACAGGTTCCAAATATTTAACCAATTGCAGTCAAAGAAGAAAAAGCCAACAAATATATCTGACTATGGAGATGCCTGGAATAATTTCACTGAAAGCAGAATATAGTTATTTTAAGAAAGTTTTTATTATTAACCCCTCAGTTCTACTACAGGTTTCTGCCCATAGTAACTGAATGTCAAGGATCTAAGATTGAATTTCAAGTGGAAGAAAGGTCTGCATGTTGATAGGGAGGAAAATCGGGCTGTTTATGTAAAAGTAATATTTATATAAATACACCTTACCATAAGCACCCTCAAATTCAGGAGCTCAAACGCTCACCTGAGCTTTTGATATTTTTAGAGCCCAATGTATATGATCAGTGATATATGGTCAGTACCTAATAGTTTTATTATGTAAATAAGCCTACCTTAAATATATTTTTATTGCAAAATCATCTTTAGCACAGTGATTTTGTTCAGCTAGAAAAAAACAGAAGTTATATTTTTATAACAGAGAAAGAACATACGCTCTTATCTCCTGCTCCTTTAATCTCCAAAATGTAACCATATGTATATATAGATGTTTGAGACCAGGATGAGAATAAAGTTGCAATGCCCAATTCTTAAATTAGCACAGTTATTTCCAGATGAGAAGGAATCATGCTTTCTTATTTTCTTTACTTTTTAAAATTAGACACATGCAAACACCTGAACAAGCTATTAAGTTCACATGCCTCCTCTCTAATGTGAGAAGATTTTGTTAAGGAATGCTGAATCAATGAATACTTTTCCAAATCAGAAAAATGTCCTGTGTAATATTTAACTTAAAAAAGCAGATGAATTAATATGTGATTGTCACGATTGAAAGTTGAATTATGTGGTAGTTGAGAGTCAGACTTGTTCCTTAGAAAGCCAGATGTATTAAAATGTTACTGCTTAGGATTAAGGAAGTGTAAACAAGAAGAACTACTCTGAACATAATTTTTGAAAAGATGGATTTCTGTTTGGAAATTTAATAAATTTTGAAACATATCAGAAAACTCTGGAAAATAAACTTCATCAAAAATCCATGAGCACTCCCTTGATAGAGCTTGTTAGCTACTGACAGAACAAGGTGAAAAGTAAATTGTTCAAGCAACATTTTCTTTACCACTAGCCAATATTAAGCATTCATCTCTGGAAAAACACATAATTCACTATAATTGTGCTTTGTATGTAGGTTTTCATTTTGTCTCTAGTGCTATTTGTTGTCTATTAAAATTAAAGACCATGTATCACTGTCTTTTTTGTTGTTTGTTTTTATTCATTCTCTTTTATTTTACCTAAAAAGCCTAGTGGCTTAGTCCACTTGGGCTGCTAAAAACAAAAACAAATGAACAAACAAAAATCTCTGTAAATTGGGTGACTTATAAACAACAGAAATTTGTTTCTCACAGTTTGGGAAGTCCAAGATCAAGGTGTCAGCACATTTGGTATGTGATAAGGGCCCACTTTTTCGTTTATAGATGGTGCCTTCTGCCTGTGTCCTCATATGGTGGAAGGGGTGAAGGGTCTTTCTTGGGCCTCTTTTATAAAGATAGCAATCCCACTCATGAGGGCTCCACTCCCGTAACCTAATTACCTCCCAAAGGCCCCCCGCTAACACCATAACCGTGGGGATAAGGATTTTCACAAATGAATTTTGAGTGAACACAAACATTCAGACCATAGCGTGTAGTAATAGGAGTTGGGTGTGGAGATATCTCTTCAACATATTGATTTTATTTTCTTTGGATATATACCCAGTAAAGGGATTGCTGGATCATATGGTAATTCTATTTATAGTTTTTAGAGGAAACTCCATATTATTTTCCATAATGGCTATACTAATTTACGTTCACACTAACAGTGCATTAAGAGTTCACCTTTCTCCACAACCTCATCACAATTTGTTATTTGATAATAGCCATTCTAACTGGGGTGAGATGATATCTCATTGTGGTTCTGATTTGCATTTCCTGATAGTGTCGTTGAGCATTTTTTCATATACCTGTTACCCTTTTGTATGTCTTTTTCTGAAAAATGTTGATTCAGTCTTTTGCCCATTTTTTATTCAGATTATTTATTGGGTTTTTTGTGTGTGTGTGTGTGTGTGTGTGTGTGTTTTCTTTTGCTATTGAGTTGTCTGAGTTCCTTATATATTCTGAATATTAACCCCTTATTAGATGCATAGTTTGAAAATATTTTCCACCATTTTGTAGGTTGTCTCTTTACTCTGATTGTTTCCTTTGCTGTGCAGAAGCTTTTTATTATCATGTAATCCCAGTTGTCTATTTTTGGCTTTTTTGCTTGTGCTTCTGAGGGCTTGTGCAAAAAAACCTTGCCCCGACCAATGTTGCAAAACATTTTCCCTATGTTTTTTCCTAGTAATTT
>NW_007774120.1:0-905 GCF_000696425.1 Galeopterus variegatus | reverse complement strand
AAAAAAACCTTGCCCCGACCAATGTTGCAAAACATTTTCCCTATGTTTTTTCCTAGTAATTTTGTAGTTTTAGATCTTACAGTTAAGTCTTTAACCCATTTTGAGTTGATATTCGTAAGAAGTGAGAGATAGGGGTCTAGTTTCACTCTTTTGCATGAGGTTATCCAGTTTCCCTAGGACCATTTATGGAAGAGACTGTCCTTTCCCCAATGTTTGTTCCTGGTGCCTTTGTTGAAGATCAAGTGAGCTGTAAGTGCGTGGATTTATTTCTGGGTTTTCTATTCTGTTCTTTCAGTCAATGTGTCTGTTTTTATGCTAGTATCATGCTGTTTTGGTTACTTTTGCTTTGTAATATGTTTTGAAGTCAGGTAGGGTGATGCCTCCATCTTTATTCTCTTTGCTCAAGATTGCTTTGGCTACTTGGGGTCTTTCATGGTTCCATATGAATTTAAGGATTTTTTTTTTTTATATTTCTGTGAAGAATGTCATTGGTATTTTGATAGAGATTGCTTGAAAATGTAGATCAGTTTGGATAAGATCCTGTTGTCAATAAGTGACAGTTCAAACCTGCTGAGACTCTGGACAAAGTCTTTTATCACCTGCTAGAGACAGAGACATGAACAGTGATTTAAGAATGAATTTGATCAACTAGCACCAGGTATATAATCAAAGTATAGCTGCCCATTGGTTAGAAGTAGCCAAATATTATTTTCTAATCAATAAGAGAATGTGAAAACTGATGTTTATAATTGGTCAAACATTAATTCTAAATAAAAGAAAACTGGGCCAGCCTGTGGCTCACTTGGGAGAGTGTGGTGCTGATAACACCAAGGCCAAGGGCTCGGATCCCATATAGGGATGGCCTGTTAGCTCACTTGGGAGAGCGTGGTGCTGACAACACCAAG
>NW_007774119.1:1737-4167 GCF_000696425.1 Galeopterus variegatus | reverse complement strand
TGTTTCCCTGCTGGAATAAGGGGGAGTGCCAAGGAACTCAGCCACACCTACCCTTCCTCCTCCTCCTACCCTGTCCTTCTCTCCTTTCCCCTGTCCACCTCCCCTCAAACTGCATCTTAGAATGTAAAATAATAATAATAATAATAATAATAATAATAATAAATAATAATAATAATATTAATTAATTAATTAATTAATTAATTTTTTAAAAGGGAAGCAGAGAGTAAAAATGTTGAAAATTTGCAGCTTGGCTATGTGGTAGAGAAACAACAGCATTTTCAGGAGAAAAATGCAGTGGTGCTAGGAACATTAGTACAAAAAAAAGGGATTACCAAGAGAAGGGTTGGAAAAGAAGGCCCTGAAGTCATCGCAGAAGTCTCTGGGGCCAACCGTTCCATTACAAGCCCAGAGGACTGAGGAGACAGAATGGTCTTGGAGAACAGCCCTGAGTTGCCTTCTAGAGGCTTGTTGCCCAGGGCCACCTTGGAATGCTGCTCCCCACACCAGCACCCCAGCTGCTTTGGCTGCTCCAGCCATAGCTAAATTGGGCCCAGGTGTGGCTGGATTTGTAACTTTGGAAAATACAAGCCAGAAGCCTTGGCGGTGTCCAGGTGGTATTAGGTCTGCAAGCTCACAGAATGCTAGAGCTGTGCAGGTTTGGGAGCCTCCAACACAATTTCAAAGGATGTATGGAAAAGCCTGGGGACTCAGGAAGAGATCTGTCACAGAGGCAGAGTCACCACATAGAACCTTTGCTAGAACAATGTCAAGGGGAAACGTGGGGACGGAGTGGCAGCAAAGAAATGCCCTCAGCACCTAGTGGAGCCATGAGAGTGGGACCACTATGGAGACCTCAGAATTGTACAGCTACCAGCATGCCATGCCAGCCTGCAAGAGCTAAAGCATCACCTGAGACCAGGAAAGCCAAAGAAGTGGAGCTGCCCGAGGACTTGGGAACTCAACATCAGCACCAGCATGCAGAGGATGTCGAACATGAAGTCAAGGTAGATGATTTACCCGCTTTGAGATTTAATGCCTGCCCTGCTGGGTTTTGGACTTGTTTAGGACCTGTTACCCCCATTTTTTGGGGGGGGAGATTTAATGCCTGCCCTGCTGGGTTTTGGACTTGTTTAGGACCTGTTACCCCCATTTTTTTTGGGGGGGGTCCTATTTCTCCCTTTCTGAATGGTAATATATACCATATGTGTGTCCCACCATTGTATCTTGGAAGTAGATAACTTGTTTTGATTTCACAGATGGGACTTTGGACCTTTGAGTTGAACCAAGACTATAAGGATGAGATGAATGTATTCATATATGAAAAGAATTGAGTTTGGGGGGCCAGGGGTGGGATACTATATATTGAATTGTGTACCCCCAAAAGTTTTATGTGTTGGAGGCTTGGTCCCCACTGTGACAATTGTTAAGAGGGTAGGAAGTCCTATTATGGTAATTGAAAGGTGGGGCCTTGAAGACGTAATCAGATTGTAGGACAATGCTGTACCGAATGGATTAATAATGGTAGTCAGGGGCATTGTTCAGAGGGCTTTAAAAGGTGAGCACACTCTGTTCCATCATTTTTTGCCATGTGAGTCCTTTGTGTTGCTGTAAAGCCACAACCAAAGAAGACCCTCACCAGATATGTTCCCTGGACATTGGACTTCCCAGCCTCTGAAACTGTAAGCAATAAATTTTGCTTTCTTACAAAGTACCCAGTTTCAGGTATTTTGGTATAAGCAACAGAAATGGACAAACACGGATGTAATAGTAATATTTAAGTATATTGTAACATGATTTTTAAAGTTAAAATATGATAGAAAACATGAATCAAGGCAATAGTTTGTTATGTTTACATAACACCCTTACCTTCAAAATTATTTTGAAGAATTTAAAACAAGAAAACAAACTGGTGTATAAAAGAAGAGTGACTTATTGTCAATTAATTTGATTTTAAAGCAGGAGAATAGTTTTCGTATATACTTAAGGTACTTTTACTTACTAATTTTGTGGTTCTCAATCATTTATAACATGATATATCAAATGGCTTTTAAAGTATGCTATTCTTTTCTATTATAAACTTTTCATTCTAGTCTGTTGATATTTTGCTCTAAGAATCCTTATTTTTTCCCTCTCTATAGTTTTTCAATCTAGGATTTTTTTCTCTTTTAATTTTTAATTTATATTTTTATCTCTTCATATTTCTTTTCTTTGTATTTGCTTCTTTCCTTCCCTCAACACCCACACCCTTTTTACCCCAAAGACTACATCCTTCTTTCTAAGATTTGTATTGCCCTCCAGTTTTTTTAAGATTTTCAGAGAACAACTAAGATTGTCTGGCTTGTTACTATTTAAAAAGTGTTTGCACACATATAGTCTCATTTATTCTCATAACAACAACATGAGATATGTATTATTATTCCCATTTAATAA
>NW_007774119.1:0-973 GCF_000696425.1 Galeopterus variegatus | reverse complement strand
TAGGATCCGAACCCGCGGCGGGAGTGCTGCTGCACTCCCAGCGCCACACTCTCCCGAGTGCTCCACGGGTTCGGCCCAACAAGTAGATTTTTAACCCAGATATTTAACTCCATGCTGTACTCTTGCTACTGCACCAAGATCGCAGAAGAGTTGCTTACTTACTTGACTAAACATTAACTTACATGTTTTATGTAATCTACTACTTTCACTGGACTTTTTTTTAATTGCTTTTTTATTTTATTAATATCACTTTATTTATTTTATTAATTTTATTAATATCACTTGTTACATTCTAGGATGTTGTTGAAGAGCAGTTGGGAGGGAGGGAGAGAGGGGAAAGGGGAAGGAAATGTGATAGAAAAAGGAGGAAGGATGAGGGGCAGGATTAAGGCCTGTGGCACCCCCCTCATTCACACAGGGGAGACCAGGGGGCTTCCAGTAGTGACTTGGTCATTGCCAGGCTGGGTGCAGATGTCAGGGGAGTGTGGCAAAAGCCCTCAACCCCCAACACCCCAGCTAAGTAAGCCAGGGCCCTTCTTGCTGTGGCTTGGTGGTTGTCACTGGCTAGTTGCATGTGTTGGGGGTGTGTTTGGCTGAGGCCCTCGGCCCCCACCACTCCAGCTCAGGAGAGCCCAGGGTGCTTCCAGTGACAGCTCAGTGGTTGTCACTGAGCTGGCTGCACGAGTCAGAGGGGCATGGCCAAGACCCTTGGCCCCCCACCACCCCAGCTTGGGAGAGTCCAGGGTGCTTCCTGCAGTGGCTCCCCAGCTTGGGAAAGTCTGGGCGCCTCCTGTGGTGGCTTGGTGGTCGCCGCTGGGCTGGTTGTAGGTGTCAGAGGGTGTGGCCAAGGCCTGACCCCCCCACCACCTTGGCTAGGGAGAGCCTGGGGTGCTTCATGCAGCAGCTCAGTGGTTGTTGCTGGGGTGGTTGTGCATGTCGGGGGGTGTGTGGTTGAGGCCTTTGTTCCCCACCT
>NW_007774118.1:0-4168 GCF_000696425.1 Galeopterus variegatus | reverse complement strand
TGCCCACACCTCGCTCAGCCAGTGAGCGGGAACCGGTCTGTATGTGGGATCCGAACCCTCGGCGGGAGCGCTGCCGCACTTCCCAAGCGGCGCACTGTAGCAGTGCGCCACCGGGCCGGCCCCGGAGATCAAGTTTCCAATACGTGAACTTTTGGGAGATATATTTGACCCAGAGCATTAAGGTTTAAGTTTCCTTGTTAAGAGAGTCTTATTTTGAAATAAATGCAAATTTTTCGCCTTTTTTCTCTTCTAAAACATGAAGAGCCTCTGAGATCCGATGAACTAGGGATGGAAATTTTTTAAATAGTGAATTGTAAAATATTTTCAATGAGTGATTAAAAACTATATATTAGTTTCCTAGAGCTACCGTAACAAAGTATCACAAATTGAAGCCTTGAAACAACAATAATTTATTCTCTCAGAGTTATGAATGTCAGGAGACTGAAATTGATGTGTCAGCAGGGTCTCGTTCCCTCTCAGGCATCTAAGGGAGAATACTTGCCTCTTCCTGCTTCTGGTAGCACCAGGCATTCCTTGGCTTGTGGCAACATAACTCCAATCTCTGCCTCCATCATCAAGTGGCCTCCCTCACCATTTGGCCTCCCTCTGTGCATCTGAGTCATCTCCTCTTCTAATAAGGACAAATGTCATTGGCTTTAAAACCCACCCAACTAATCCACGATGGTCTCATTCTCTACCTAATTATGTCTAGACACCCTTTTTCCATATAAGCTCGCATTCATGAGTACTGGCAGGTAGGGCTTACAAATAAAAAATTTAGGGGAAATTATTCAACCCACTACAAGCCACAAACCCAGTTAGCATATGAAAATGAAAGAATCCTTTCCACCTGATTTCGTATTTGTGAAAGATTTATGTATTTATAACTTTGAGAAAAACAGAGTGGAATATACTTTTGTAATCAAGCTACTAAATAGATATAGAAAGAAAGGACAATAACGGTTTTCATACAATACTTGTGGGATACATTTTTGATACGTCATACTGACACAAGACAAAAACAAACATTGTGTGGTAGATTGTCTGCAAAGTTGGCTACCAATGATTACTCCCATCTCAATGCATGCGTGCCCCGTCTCCACTGAAGGAGTACTGTCTTTCCCCTCACCTTGAGTATGGGCTGGCCCTTTGACTTGCTTTGACAAATCAAATGTGGCAGAAGTGATTTTGTATGACTCATGGACATAGGAGCATCCTTTGCAGCATCCATTTTTACCCTCTTGGTAGCCAGCTACCATGTAAAAAGTCAAATATCCTACTGGAGAGAGAAGCCATGTGAGTAGAGAGAGGCACTGGAGGGAGAAAGACTAAAAACAGAAAGAGAGGCATGGCCAGCCCCAAGAACTTCCATTCACAACAGCTAGAATCATGTGAGTTAAGCCCCGGCCAAGCAGCTTCTTTCAAAACTACATGGAGCCAAGAAGAGCTATCACTGCCGAGCCCAGCCCGAATTGCAGAATTATGAGCAAATTAATTGTTTTTAAGGTACAAAGCTTTGGAGGTGCTCTGTCATGCAGCAATAGATATTTAAACAGTTTCTTTTAAGTTTAAATAATCACACACATGTAGTACTTAGTGAGGTTATAAAGAAAAAGTAAAGTTGTCTTATTTTAAGAAAATCCATTCTGCTTTTTATTGTTAATTATTTTCCCATAAGTAACAAAGGACTTTCTTCTGATTTTCTACATTATTTCTATCTAAGTTATTTTGCCATGTGCTTAGGTGGTAAGATTTGAAAGTGTCAGGAACTAACATAGAGGAAAGAGGCAGTTGTCAGATAGGGAAGGACATTATCACTCCTTTCTAGCTTTTTGCTTTTGCTAGGAATCACTAGGTAACTATAAATCTATTGGAAACAGAGAAGCACATGAAAATAATGTCGTAGAGAGGTTGAGCCTAGTTTAGAACATCGAATTTCAATCCAAGGAGTTTTCACTGAGCAGTAAAGCACTATTATATATGACTGTTCTTCAAAATATGTTAGAAAGATTGAAGACTTTTACCCTCAGACTGGCATTTAATGTCTTCCTACTGCTCACTAGTTAATCAGTATCTATCAGACTACTCTAAACAACAGAATCAGGGTGTGGAGGGTACCCAGTAGGAGTCTGTTGCAGTGATGAAACACTAGGACAGATGCTAGGGATAAAGCTGTAAGTGAGGAAGCCAGTGAAGAACCAATGGACCACAGCTTCCTGCACATTCTTCCATTAAAATGAGTTTCCTGTTGCTTGCAGGCTTTGTGAGCAGGAGTCCTGATGATCTGGCCAATGGCAATGGAAGCCGCTGGTGTAGAAAGCCAGTTAAGGAATCAGCTGTACAGTCTAGTTTTAATCAGATTGAATTTAAGGTGGCATTAAAATGTTAACAGATGACTGTGAAAGGAAAGGAGAAAAAAGATGTATGTACAGTTTAGGATCTGTTTTCTGTGAATACAGGGCAGTATAGCAGAGTGTTTTAGAAATGATCTGGAGAGTACCCATGCTTTAATTTTGACTTTAAAATTTACTAAGTCTGGGATGTTGAGAAAGTTACTATTCTTTCTTTGAATCAGCTTCTTCATCTGTACAGAGACGATAATAAAATCACCTATACTGTAGAATTGTTGTGATAATTAAATGGACAAATACAACGGGTCTTCAAAAAGTTCATGGAAAATGTGTGTTATGGAAAAACTATGCATGGATTTGAAAAATTTTTTTGCACCAAAATAAACTCGTACTACTTCTTATAACATGTCTGAACAGGATCTAGTTTGAGGTACTAAGAAGGATAAGACATCAGTTTGAAAAGAGTCCCTATCAGAGCAACATGAATTCTGCTAAAATTGAAGGAAGAACAAGCTTCAAAGTATGGTGTAGCTTTGGTGGAAGGATGGTGAAATTGTTGATGCTTTTCAAAAAGTTTATGGAGATAATTCCCCCAAAGAAATCAGCATTTTTCAAATGGATAACTTGTTTTAAGAAAGGATAAGATGATGTTGAAGATGAAGCCCATTGTGGCCAAACATCCACATAGATTTGCAAAGAAAAAAATTAATCTTTTAAAAAAATCTTTCAAAATTTATATTTAATTGAAACACTTTGATTGTACATATTTATGGGGTACAGAGTTATATTTCAATACATGTATACAATGTGTAGTGGCCAAATCAGAGTAGTTAGCAAATTCATCATCACAAAATTATCATTTCTTCATGATTAGAACATTTAAGCTCCTCTCTTCTAGCCATTTGAGAATATATGGCAAATTATTGTTAATTACAGATGCCTAGCACTACTTTACAACACTGGAAATTAGTTTTCCTGTCTAGCTGTAATTTTGTGTCAATTAACCAACCTCTCACTATTCCCCCTTCCCACTCCTCTTCCCAGCCACTGGTAACCATACTTCTACTCTCTACCTCTATAAATTCAACTTTTTTTTTTAGCTTTCACATATGAGCATTTGTCCCTCTGTGCCTGACATACTTCATTTAACGTAATGTTTTCAAAGCTCATCCATGTTGCTGCAAATACACACACACGCGCGCGCACGCGCGGACACACACACACACACACACACACCATATTTTCTTTATTCATCCATCTGTTGACAATTAAGTTGATTTCATATGTTGGCTGTTGTAAATAGTGCTGCAATAAACATGGGGGTGCAGATAACTCATCTGTATGTTAATTTCCTTTCCATTGGATAAATACCCAGCAATATGATTGCTGGATCATATGGTAGTACTATTTTCAGTTTTTTGAGGAACCTCCATACAGTTTTCCATAATGGCTGTATTAATTTACATTCCCACCAACAGTGTGTAAGAGTTGCCCTTTCTTTGCATCCTCACCAGCATTTGTTATTTTTTGTTCTTTTGATAATAGCCAGTCTAACTGGGGTGAGATGCTATCTCATTGTGGTTTTGATTTGCATTTCCCTGATTGGTGAGGTTGAGCTTTTTTTCCTATACCTGTTGGCCATTGTATGTCTTCTGTGGAGAAATATTTATTCAGTTCTTTTACCTATTTTTTAATCTGATTTTTTAGTTTTTTGCTGTTGAGTTATTTAAGTTCCTTGTGTATTCTGGATATTAATCCCTTATAGAATGTATAGTTTGCAAATATTTTTACTCATTCCGCTAGTTGCCTTTTCTCTC
>NW_007774117.1:0-4168 GCF_000696425.1 Galeopterus variegatus | reverse complement strand
AAACAATAATATTTCAGAAAATTTGAAAGCAATCACCCAAGACAGCTGTATACTTTCCTCTGCTCTAGAGATAGAGACCCCCACTTGCTATGAGCACTTGTCCTTGCCGTTCAGTGTTTTCCAGAACAGGACTTTAATGGCTACACAGGGTCCCTTTCTATGTCTTGTATGTAAATTTCGTGCCTGTAACTTCCTGCTGCCATCTCCTGCCACCATCCAAATCTGGTTTATTTCTGAAAGTGGGATCGATGGCTGTCATCATTAGGCAGCTTCCCAGTCTAGAAGAATTTACTGGGTGTCCAGAGCACTTTCATGTTATCGTTTCTCTCTGAGCTTTATGAATCAAATGTTTTCTATAAATGATGGGGGTTTGTTCACATCGTAATTTACTGACTGTGGATTCTGACATTTTAAGATTTTTGGGGGGGATGATTATTTATACATTTTTAAGATCCCTGGATCAAATAACGCAAATTTGAATTTTTTTTTTTATTATTTTTTTTTTTGTCTTTTTTCGTGTCCGGCAACGGATTGCAACCCTCAGTGTCGCGCCCGTACCAGACCGGGACCGGCAACGGGATCGCAACCCTCGGCGATAAAAAAATTTTAAAACAGTAGAGAGAAAAAAATAGGTATCTTCACAGGCTGCTATTGGATCAACACCAAATTCTGTAAGACTCAGTGTTTTGGGGGTGCCTGCTAGAGGAAGTCGTTGTTTTGTCATTTTCTAGGATGAAGAAAAAATTCGTCTTTCCAAGTGCAGTATTGCAGGGAGTGTTTATTGAGCACCCGAGTCAAGCCCTGGATTGCAGAGCAGACAATAGGGACAAGGCGGATGCCTGACAGGGGGTGCGAACATGCTGAGAACAGCTGGTCTGTGTCACAGCTGTGAACAGGTGGTTTAAGGAGAACTGTACACCCGAGTGTATTGACAGAATCCGTCTGAGTATATAAACAATAATATTTCAGAAAATTTGAAAGCAATCACCCAAGACAGCTGTATACTTTCCTCTACTCTAGAGATAGAGACCCCCACTTGCTATGAGCACTTGTCCTTGCGGTTCAGTGTTTTCCAGAACAGGACTTTAATGGCTACACAGGGTCCCTTTCTATGTCTTGTATGTAAATTTCGTGCCTGTAACTTCCTGCTGCCATCTCCTGCCACCATCCGAATCTGGTTTATTTCTGAAAGTGGGATCGATGGCTGTCATCATTAGGCAGCTTCCCAGTCTAGAAGAATTTACTGGGTGTCCAGAGCACTTTCATGTTATCGTTTCTCTCTGAGCTTTATGAATCAAATGTTTTCTATAAATGATGGGGGTTTGTTCACATCGTAATTTACTGACTGTGGATTCTGACTTTTTAAGATTTTTTTTTAGGGATGATTATTTATACATTTTTAAGATCCCTGGATCAAATAATGCAAATTGAATTTTTTAAAAATATTTTTTCTCCATCAATTCTTTGGCAGTAATAAACTTCACCATGTGCAGTTTTCACCAGTATCAGTTTTATTTTGTGTAGACTGTTTTTGCTAGTAACGTCCACCGTGGCAGTCCCAGTGTCCTTGGGGTCAGAGCACTCCTTTTGCTACAGAGCTTCTTCAATTGTGACCCAGTTAGGAACGCACTGCCTGCCTGACAGGCCGCACCCCACCCCCTCGCCACCCCAGGCAGGCACGGAAGAGGATCTTCTCCAAGCCCCTGCCCAGGTGCGCGTGGATGAACTGAAAGCAGGTCTCCCACTCACATGTCCTGGATGGGACCAAGGCTTGTTCCCTGTCTCTGGGGTGACTAGACCCCAAGGAGAGAGGCCATGGATGGGAAATGCTGTCTGTGCCCTGGGGTGCAGCAGCTGTCCCTCCCCGCCCCAGGCATGCATGCAGGGACACTCGTGTACACCTCTGCTGTATCCTTCAGAACCGAGACCTAATCCCCAAACTGACAGGCTGTGGTCCTCACCACAGAGAGGTGACCACAGTTCTGGCTCCTTAGCTGTGGCAGGGGACAGCTGCCCTGGGGCAGCCCAGGGTCAGCAGGGACTGCCACCTCCAGAGTCTCCACAGGGGGAGGAAGAGCTTTCTTCTCTGCCCAGTGTCGGTCTGTGTTACACTTCTTTTCCTTGTGTAACGAATATGAAGAAAAGAATTACGTGATTACTCCAGCACTATATATGCATTGAGGCCCGGACAGACTGCACTTCAGTAATTTCTCCATTAGGAGGGGCAAAACGTGGCAGCCCCCTCCAAAGTTAGCCTCTCCCTTTTATTGTAAAGACAAGGAAGTTTTACAAGAAAATTCAGTTGATTTAACCATTACAAAAACACAAGGATATCGGCAGAGTTATGGCTAACAAGTGGAAAACTAGTAACATCACTGAAATAAGCAAAGTGACATTCCATAATGCAATTTGCAAAAGGTTAAGTAGATCCACCAACAAAAGCTTGATCTTAGCAAACACTGTTTTTTCTCTACAGCAATTTCCCCAGTGTTTTTACATATCAATCAAGTAACTTGTCTGTCCTTGAGCCAGCAACTTTGCTGTGTTACAATTCTATATCCACAACAGAGACTTTAGCCTAGGGAAAGTTTCCTGTCTTTTGCAAGGTTAACATTTCTATATGCAATTCCAAAAGGTTAGGCTAAACCTGAAACTACAGGGCTTTGCAAACTGGGCCCTGTGAAATATATTTACTTTACAAATGTAAGTATACTCCACAGGTCTGGGTTTTCTGCTGTGTGTAGGCAAAGCGAATCCAGCTGAGGTGTTTGCTTTTCCTTGAGTCATGGTGTGAACTTGGACCAGACACTTTCCCTCTCTGGGACATAATCATGTCTGCACACAGGGCAGGGGTGGGTGACTTGCTGGATTCTGAAGATCTGGGGCTTTTGCCTGGCTCACATCCTTGTCTACTTTTGATAGTCACAGTACCTCAGTTTCTCATTGGGGAACTACCCCTGTCCCCCAAGTCCTTGTGGTTCAGTGATGCTGACACCACTTCCTGGATGCAGGGCAGAGGGGACACATGGCCAGACACTAGAGGAGCCATTGGTCCTGGCACAGGGAATGCGGTGGGCTCCCATGCACAGGCTGTTGGTCTCCCGTGCAGGCCTGGCTGGACAGTCGGGGTCCACCTGTGATGGAGGCCCATGCTCTCACCAGAGCGGGTCCCCACCACCCCCCACCCAGAGTGGAGGTAACTGGGCAGTGTCTGTGCTTGTGCCACTTGTGCAGTTCCAGCCACACCCCTCAGTGTGCATTTGGGAAACTGCAGCACAGAGAGGCAGGGACTAACCCAGGGCACAGGACATGTGCAGAGTCCAGACGAGAAGGGAGGGTCTGAGCTCTTAGTTCAGGGCCCAGCCCCCTCTCACGTGGCTTCTGTGGGAGTGAGCACCTCTAAGACCCTTCCCGTGTGGAGCTGTTTCCTCTTAGCACCCCCACAGGTACACACACACACGCAGACACAACAGGTGGAGACCAGGGGGTGGGTGGGAGGAGAAGTGGGCCCCGGGGAAGTGACGGGAACAGAAGATAGGAGCTGGAGGCAGTGCTGCCAGGGGACAGAGCATCTAGTCTCCTTGCACCATGACCAGGGCCCACAGCATGGAAGAGCCAGGGAGAGACACCAGCATGCTGGGCTGGGGAGTCCCTAAGGGGCCAAGGGGTCTGCCTGGTCTGGGGCCATTCCCAGGGCCACCAAGGGAGCACACGGCCTGAGGTCCTTTGTCCACCAACCTGGGTACATTCAACTAGGACAAGCCCCCAAGAGTGGAGGGGCTATTAGAGAGGCCTCAGTTCCTGTCCCCACATAATGTGGTACTTTCAGCAGTCACCCGGAGGGTCCCATGGGCTCAGAAAGTGACTGTTGCCCCAGGTTCTCTGCAGATGACCACTGTGTTCTGAGGTCCTTGGAAAATGCTCTCTCCTCCCTGGAGGTCCTTCTGAGAAGAGATAGGCTTGGGCTTGGTGGGCTGAGACTTGGGTTGGGGGGAACATGGCAGAGCACTGGACCATTTGTCCTTGTGCCGGGACAAAGACCACCTGGTTGGAACCTTGGGGCCCTCATCTGGAAGTGGGACTGAGAGTCATGGCCCTGGTGGCCTCGTGAGTGAACTGGACCCCAGGGCCAGTGCCAGCTGCAGGGGCCAAGGGCAGTGTCTGAGGC
>NW_007774116.1:2666-4168 GCF_000696425.1 Galeopterus variegatus | reverse complement strand
GTGCATGAAGCAGGAGCCATCAAAAGCCACAGCTGTGCCCTTCAAATGGAGTTGTTTGGAGACTGCAGGGGAGAAGTGGGCCTTGGTGACCTGCAGGCCAGCAAGACTACCAATAGGGTTCCCACAGACCCACACAGGAGCAAGTAGCCACAACAACTGAAAAAAAGAAGCCTCTCAGAGGCCGGTGAGTCATCTCAAGGGACTGGTGCATGGCTACTGGTGCATGGGAAGTGTTTGGAGCATGGGTGGTGGGGGAGATGAACCCACCAGAACACTGGGGCACAGCAAGGACAGCTGATTTGACCCCCAATCAGCGTAGGACCACTCAGTGGATATTGGTCAGGAATATAGAACTGCAGGGGGTGCAGTTTGCTGAAAAGACTCAGGCCCATACCAGAGTTTCTACACAACACAAGTGTACTAATCTCATGAGCTCCGGAAATCCCTATAAAGTCAACCATTAAAAACTGAGCTGCACAAAAAGCCTTCCCCAGGGAATCAGCAGCCAAGCAGCAATTTAGCTCAACCACAGAGCTCAAGTGCTGGTCCCCACAGGAAGTTCCCCCATTTTAGAAGTAAGCAAAGGACAAAGTAGTTCCAGCACAGAGTTTAAGTGGTGGCAACAGCAAATAATCCAACACAAACCTGAAAGAAAAAACAAAGTATCCACAACCAGAGACAAAGTTTGATATTAACTCGTAAAAGTCTCATTTCACCTAACAACACCTATAAAACCTAGAAGGACCAGAAGTCCCCTGGGCTACCAAGCCAGGGAAGGGAGAGGCTGGGGCCTCAGCCACGCCCCCAAAACCTACGACCAGTCCCAAGGGTGGGGGCCTAGGGCCTCAGCCACACCCTTCTGACATCTGTACCCAGCCCAGCAATGGCCAAGCCACCGCTTGAAGCCCCCTGGTTTCCCATGCAGGAATGAGGGGGGTGCCACAGGCCTCATCCTTACCCCTCCTCCTTTCTCCTTCTCTCACCCTATTTCCTTCCCCTTTCCCCTCTTCCCCTCTTCCCCTCCCTTCCAACTGCTCTGCAACAACATCATAGAATGTAAAATATTAATAAACTTTAAAAAATTAATTAATGCATTATAGAATATGCAGTTTAAAATATGTGACTGCATCTAAGTTAATGTAGACATATGACTTCTTTATTTACATACTTAAATTTTGTATATTTAATTTAGCCAAAAACCCTTTTTCTAGGTCTTCTCATGGGGTAATGAGGGATTGCTTTATATTTGAATTGGTCCTAAATTTAAGAAACTTTTAAAAGGACCCAACTAAGGTTATATATATAATATTATATGAAACTGTGTATAATTATGTATTTTATATAAAACTATAAAGCTGTAAGTTTGCCACTTTTATATGTCTACAAGGTAAAATTATACATTTATAATGGCGACAACCTATAGTTGTCATTGGCAACTAGCAATTCTAGTATTATCTCAAGAACTTTTTTTTTTTTTTTTTTTTTTTTTGTTTTTTTTTCCG
>NW_007774116.1:0-1666 GCF_000696425.1 Galeopterus variegatus | reverse complement strand
GGGATCCGAACCCTCGGACGGGAGCGCCGCCGCGCTTCCCAAGCGGCGCACTATCCAGTGCGCCACCGGGCCGGCCCATCTCAAGAACTTTTGATGCTGTTCCTAATCTAACAAACTAGGAAAGTCTTAAAGGGTCCTAGAAAGGTGTCACCACACAGAATTCCAAGTATCTTGCTTAATAAAGATTGAATAAAACCAAGACTGGAATTTTTTTCTCCATCAGCACTGGGAAGTTATACCATCAAGGTAGAAATTATTTGTAACTTGACCTTTGGTGCTTTTGGTCTTTGGATGAAATTGCCTAAAGGACAAAATTTATTAACCATGGTAATCCAAACTTTTTGATGATTGTAATACTGCAACTTAATGTCATTTTCATTTGCCTCTGTTTTTCTAAATTGCCATACAAAGTCTTGTTGTTTAAAGTTACACAACTTCACTTAAAAAATTTAGACATTATGTGACTAATTTTTATCCCAAAGCAAACAAACAGAACTCCCTCTTCTTTGCTTCCATACCAGTATTTTCTACTCCCTAAGGAACATATTACAATTAGGTTTTTAATAGCTTTCTATTTGAAATACCATAAAATCAGAGGGCAGCCAATAAGACTTTCATTCCCTACCTTTCCGCACGTACACTCCCACCAAAACAAATAACCAGGAACTCTTTCACTAATACACAGAGCCTGGGAAGAATTCCAGCCTGTATTTTGAACAGTTCTTTTCCTAAAAAGTATATATTACTATTCCAGTTTTATAGATGAGGAAATTGAAGGTCAGAGAAAGTAAATTCCTTGCTCAAAGTCTGTAAGTGAAAGAAGCAAAGTTGGTACAGAGACTTTTCTGAGTCAAACTCACATTCTCTCTTGCACAATCTCCTATTCCTACCCCATGCTTGTGATACATACCCATTGTAAATCATGTGTTTTCTTCTGTGTGTGTGTGTGTGTGTGTGTGTGTGTCTGTGTGTTTACATATATTCAGGTGATCCTTGATTTGCAAGATAATGTTGGGCCATAAAAATGATAGAGGCAATACTAACAATCAATGGGGAAAATCACAAGTGTTCCACGACCTTTAAACATTTGTCAAAATATTACTCTCTCATTGTCAACTGTAAATGTATAGAAAAATGAAAAATATTGTAAAGCTAATGTAGTACAATGTAGTTTAAAATGTTAGAATCATTGAGTACTAAAAGTGTTTTATTTCTTTTAGAAAATTTATCAAGATTAGTTTAAACAGTGCTTTCCTTCTTGCCATGTAACTTAAAATACAGAGCAAACATCTTTTCTATGGGTTGGCAAATTGTTATACTCCTTTCTAAGTTTGGATCAGATTCCAACATTTTAGCATTTTTATTTTCAAAGTCGTGAAATATCTCTGAGAGTTCCTTTAATGCGAAATTTTTTAGCAGCGTCACGTCCTATGTGACATACTTTTTGCCACCACCAGTCTCCTCGTTATGTCATGTAAGTTCACCTTTACTAAGTTACCTTTGTTGCTCATCTAGAGTCAAACAGCAGAGGTGTCGACACTCCCACGATCAGCCATCTTATGGTAACATCCAAATTCACTTCCGATTCACTTTCTGCACTTCATCCGTCAGCCAATTCCCTTTCCTGATTACCTATTTTTGTTACGTCATGTGGGTTTCTTTATCA
>NW_007774115.1:0-4169 GCF_000696425.1 Galeopterus variegatus | reverse complement strand
GCTGGGGATGGGGAGACGAGGACCACCTTGAAGAGGAGAGTGAAGAAGTTGAGTCTAGCTGAACCTGGATCATGATTTTCTTTCCATCTTGAGTTGAGCAAAGACTTGGGTGATTTTCTACTAATATTTTCTTCTGAGATTATACACTACAAATTCAGAGAGATAGGATTCATTTACAGTTGGGTCCACAAAGTGGGCACTGGCTGGGAGGAGACTTCCCAGGAAGTTATGTAAGCTTCTGCCTAGAACCAGGAATCCTTGTTCTGGCCGCGCTTAACTAAATCAGCTGGGCTGCACTCTGATTGTAAACACAGAGCAGGGCTGGGGGCTGGGAGATGCTGTTCTCACCCACCACCCTTCTGGTTTTAATCACACAAATCCTGCCCCTACCTTCCTGCACTCCGGAAACAGAAATCCTAATTAATAGTAACTGAAGGAGGACCACAATCTATATTTCAATGTGCCTTATCTCAGTAATTTCAGAAGAGAAGTGAAAAAAAGATGGATTTGGAACAACTATTTGTCTAATAAATAGCTCCCCACTGGCCCCCTTGATTTCCTGCAAAGAGAGCTCTGTTGCAGCTAATCAACATTGGCTCCACTCACAACACATTATCATTTTTATCAGCCTCTTAAATCGCCTTTCCAGATTACACAAAAATATACATTGTCCCACTATAATTATTCCAGACCCCCCCCCCTCCCTTTTCATTTTGATCCCAGGTAAACCCAGTCATTACCCAAATCAGTGTGGCTTCCCAAAATGTCAAGATTAAAACGGACCACGGAGACTTACGCAAGACTGAGTCAGCCGAGCAATTTGAACCAATAAATATCAAAGTCGTGTCTAAGCAGAGAACAATTCATTTGATTCCACATCTGTCAACAGGCCTGTGGAGGATTTTCCTTCCTGGGGCTCCACCCTGGCGGCCCTCCTACTCTTCTTCTTGGTTCTGCAGAGAGGTTGGATTTGGCTCCACTGAAGGACGGTGCCCCATGCCCAGGACATTGCCCCGCGCCCAGATCAGGGGGCCAGCGACTGAGCTGCCCGCCTTCCATCCACTATCAAACGTCCTGCTCAAACCCTCAGTGGGCAAGTGCACTCTGCAATTAGCAATTCTTTTTTATTGGTTGATGTGGGCTTCTGGCCAAGAGGAGTTGGGATTGAATCAATATTCCTTTTATTATGTCATCGTAGGCAAATGAATTATGAACACAAAAACTCAATATGAAGCTGCCAATGCTAATTATGGGGTATGATGCAGAGGCACAATGAACAAAGGGCACTCTGTCCTGTCCAGAGATGTGGGAGCTGCCCCCTCGCTGGGTCCGGGACCTGCAAGGCCCACCTTCCCTCTCCCTGTAAGCCCTGGGTTCCCCTCGCCTAGTCCCCATGGGCCTAGAAATCTCAGGTACCAGTGTTTAAACCAACTCAATCCAATTCAATGCAAGAAGTATTTATTGAGCACCTACTTGGTGCTATCACTGTGCGTTTCACACACTACCACGGTTTTCCTTTACTGCTGTCTCCAGACTCTGGTGGTGAAGAGGTCATGTCTTTAGAATCAGACACACCTGTCTTCAGATCTCAGCCTCTCTGAGCCTCAGTTTCCTCAACTATAAAATGAGGGTAATAATATGCATGTCATAGAGTCTCAGTATGATTAACTAAGAAAATATGTGTCAAATGGTTGGCACAAAGTAGGTACTCAACACACGTTAGCTATTCTCCTCCTGCTCCTTCATCTTATCATCATGGTCATTATCACCATCATCATCGAATAAACATCAGTCATAGAGTCTCAGTATGATTAACTAAGAAAATATGTGTCAAATGGTTGGCACAAAGTAGGTGCTCAACACACGTTAGCTATTCTCCTCCTGCTCCTTCATCTTATCATCATGGTCATTATCACCATCATCATCCAATAAACATCACGTCAAATGGTTGGCACAAAGTAGGTGCTCAACACACGTTAGCTATTCTCCTCCTGCTCCTTCATCTTATCATCATGGTCATTATCACCATCATCATCGAATAAACATCAGTAGTACCTAGAGCAGGGCTCACTCCAACATTGCTAGTTGATTGTATGAATAAATGAATGAATGGAAGGAAAGAAGGAAGGAGATCAGGCTTGGCAATGAGGAGGTGATAATAGATCATTCATATCAGAGTCTTGGGTCCCAGAGCCGACAGCCTAATGGGGACACACCTGTCAACTCTAATAGAAAGTGGAGAAAGGACAGACCATATTGCAATGGCGAAAGCCCCCCCCCATCTACCTCCCACTTCTGTCTTCAAAAACCAAGTTGGAAGAAGCAAATCCCTTTGTTGTGAGAAAGTCCTTGCATTCTCTTTGAGTGAAGGAATGAGGTGGCATCTGCAAGCCCAGTTGTGTCCTTCCCTTCAAGTCACGGGTGGTAGGAGGTGGAGTGGTCAGGAATGAGTGTGGTTGGGGAGGGATGGAGTGGGGAGGAAGTAACCAGTCCCCAGCCTGCAAACCTGTGCTTTTTCTCTGTCCCTCCGGGGGCTTCTAGGGTTGACTCCTGTGCCTCGCCCGGTGCTGGGTCTATCAATGAGTGTCAGGTCAGTCTGTGCTAAATGAACAACAGTCGTAATATCCAACTTTTAGGTCATGCGTAACAACTTCCAAATAATTTCCCTTTCACATGGTCACAGGAAGCCTCCGTGGTGGGGATTATCCTCCCAGTTTCAAAGGAAAAACTAAGACTCTGACAGGGGCAGTGAGGAGCCAAGTTTGACACAGCTACTCAGGGTTTCTGACCTGGATGTGGGGGCTTTTCCCACCACTCCAGGTCTTCTGGAAGAGAGAGGGAAGCCCACCCTCCACCTCCTGGCCCTGGGACGATCCAGACATATGCAGGCCCTGCAATCCCCTGCTTGTGTAGGGAGATGAGTGCCCCCCAGCTGGTTTTTTGGGGACTCTTATCCACACAGGCAGATTAATCAAGATCTTGGCTGTTAGTTAATTGGAAGCAAATGGCTTTGACTTACCATTCACATCCTGGCATTGTGCGGCTTCTAGCCATGGAGTTAGGCAAGTCTCTTTGAATCCCAGGTTGGAAGTATTCTCATGATAAAAGGCTTCTGGAGCTGGAGGTTATGGGAGGACTGGGCTTCCATGGAGCATGGAGGGAAGAGAAATGGAGAAGTCTCACTTCCTATTTTTCTATGAAGGAACCAGCCCCTATGTTCATGGATGCGTAAGCAGTATAGCTGGTGCTCAGAAGGGCCCTGCACCTGGGGTTTAGTGGTCACTGTCTTACAACTTTTAATAACTTTATCTTTGAATTTATGTTTTGTAAGTGAAATCTAATGGGACAATGGAGCATGTGCTAGAGACCTGGAGCCTCAGTTTATACCTGGTGCCGCTCTCTTTGCCTACCCTGGATGGTTTCTCAGCTATCTAGTTCTCCGCCTCCACCCAGTGACCACTGCCATCCTCTGACCTCAGCAGAGCCTGGGCGCAGAAGCAGGGAGTGTTGGTGTTGGGTGCATGTTTTGGGGCAAATCCCCGGCATCTGTGAGGGGTCCGTACTCACTCTATGAGTATCCCCATGCCGAAGGAATAAGGCATTAAATAACAAATTAAAAATACCATGATAGGTCAAGAGAAAGATTGTGGAAGGAAGGAAAAAGCTTTTCCCCCTGCTTTTTGAACAGGGTTCTGCGTTTTTATTTCACACTGAGCCCGGCAAATCATGGAGCCAACCCTGATGGAACTTCAGCAGGACTGAACACAAACAGAACCTGTTGCTGTTCTTATTCATCACCATTCTATGGTCCAACCATAGCTGGAGAGGGGAGGTCCAGGTCCAAGACACGACAGCCAGTGGTTACCAGTGTGGGCTTTGGAATCAGCCTCTGCTCCTACTTGCTGTGTGACCTTGAACAAGTTACACTACTTCCCTGGTCATTTGTTTTCCTATCTGTGAAATGAAGATAATAATAGGGTGGTCAGGAAGATTGAATGAGACCGTGCAAGGAAGCACTCTTGGCAACGTATCTGGCACAGAGCAAGTGATAAGTAGCTGTTAGCTGTTACTGTTTCATCATTGTCATTGTCCCCATCATCATTGCCATCGTCACCTGTGTTCTGCTTCTGCCAGCTGTGTGTCTTGGACACATTCTCACCACTTGAAAA
>NW_007774114.1:0-4169 GCF_000696425.1 Galeopterus variegatus | reverse complement strand
ATTTTTAACCTCTCCGTGGGACTATCTACGAACTTTCATGTTGAATATAAGAAAGTTGAACCTGTAACTATTTTTATTTTTTTCAGAATTGGCCTGCACAACATCTGGGTAATATTTTCCAAAGCTGAATCTATGCATATTCTTCCACCCAACAATTCCTCTCCTGAACAAATACTGAATAGAAATGACCACATATGTTCATCAAAGATGTAAGTTCAGAGCAGGGCTTGCAGCAACAAACTGGAAATGATGCAAAGGCCCGAGGCTGAGAAGTGAATTGGGATAGAGTCACACAGTGGACCCCTGCACAGCACAGAGAATGAGTACACTGCAGTCATACCCAGGGACGTGCAAGAGTCTCACACCCACTACGTTGACTGAGCAGAAGAAGTCAGACACAGAGAAGTACCTCTTGTAAGATTTGATGCTTACAATGCTCAAAAACAGGCAAAACTGATGTCTGGTGGTAGAAGTTAGGACTGTTTTAGCCCTGGGGTGGTAAGAGGGTAATGGTTGGGATGGGGGGGCCTCTGGGGTTCTGGCTTCACTGGGGATTTCACAGTGTGAAGACACATTGAGCTTTGGACTTGAGCTTTGTGCCGTATTCTGTCTATGTTACACCTGAATAAAAGCTTGCTGAATTTGGACTTGAGCTTTGTGCTGTATTCTGTCTATGTTACACCTGAATAAAAGCTTGCCCGAGGAAAGGCTGCTGCCTTCAGCTGTACTTGAACCTTGTCTCTCTACACAGCTCACTGCAGGTCCAGCAGGGTGGGACCCAGGTGGACGTCCTGCTTACCACCCAGAGCTCCTGTTACAGCAGTGAATCCTTTCTCTGCTAGCTCAGCGCTGTTAAATTGAAAGATGCCAGCAATTTGTAACCAGAAAGTGGGTTGTAAAATTAGTTTAGTGGGTGTTGAGCAACACTTTAAAAGGCAAAATATAATATATAACATAAAATAGCAATAATATAAAAGTAAACAGATAGTAAGGGTAAGGACTGTGTGATGACATGAAACTTTTAAAACATTTATGAAAATATGCATGTGCTAGATGGACAGCAATTTTTTTTTTCCCCAGTACAGGTTTAGGTTTAAAAGTGGAAAGTTTGCAAATTTCCTTCAGGGCAGCAGGCCATGGCTTTGCCACTGGGAGTCAGATCATCTGGGATCTGGCTCTCTAGAACCCAGGGGTGGGAAGCCAGGGGTCCTTTCATCTTTTCTCTTTCCTGTCTGGGGAACCCAGGTGAAGCCAGGTGCTCATCCCTGAGGGGATTGGAGAGGTGTAAGTGTGGACCCTGAGCCATCCAGGGATAATGATTTGTTTCTTTCTGTGGCAGTCTCAGCCAGGATAGTGCCCAGAGCTCACTCTCAGATCCCTAATTTGTCCCCAAATTCCAAGACACTCCAGAAGTCCTTAGCTTGTGGGAGTTCAGGCATGACCCCCAAGGACACCCCTTGGGTTTTTGAGACTGGGTCCTTGGGCTCTCTACATCCTTTGATGTGGATTACTAAACCCAAAGAGCTGCCTGCTGTCCCCACACAGTCATCCTACTGCCCAGGCATAGGGGGCATTTTCTCCACTGGTGGCCCCTCAAGGAGATGGGGCCATAGAGCCGACTTCAGAGGGCATAGCTCTGCCTTAGCATGGTCCTGCTTGGACACTGTGCTAGGGGCACGTATGGTCTCCTTCTAACACATGTGGGGAGCAGATGTTGCTGATGACCACCCCCTATCACCATGGCCCACCTGGGCTTCCCTGCAGCCTGTGTTCCCGGCTCAACCACTTGGGTCTTTTTCCTTTACTGACCAAGACCTTACTTTGGCAGCACAGAAGTCTAGGGGAGTTGCCAACTCAGGGGCAACCCTCAACCAGTAGGGGATGGTTGTCAGTAGACAAATGCCCCAGCCTCCTGTCCTCCAGGGGAAAAATTTGGAGGTGGGCTCCACACAGTCTCTCAGAAGGTTCCCAGTGGAATGAGCTTTGGTTGCCCATAGTGATTTCCTGCTCATTAATGCATCTTTCACTGTCTTTCTTCTCTTCCCTGCCTTGTGTGGGGGCACACAAACTGACACATTGTATCATTTATTTCTTTGTTATATCAGTGATTCACTGTTTGGCTCCATCTAATACCATTCTCTTTACATATATGAGGAGACTTATTACAGGAATTAGCTCACATGATTATGAAGGCTGAGAAGTCCCATGATCTGCTGTCAGCAAGCTGGAGACACAGGATAGCTGGTGGTATAGTTTAGTCTTAGTCCTAAAGCTTGAGGAACAGTGGCAGGGGTGGGGGGTGGAGGGTGAGGGGCTGATGGTATAAGTCTGTCTGAGTCTGAAGGCCTGAGAATCAGAAGCATGACTGATCTAGGGCTGGAAAAGTTGGATGTCCCAGCACAGAGTAGCAAATCCACCCTCCCTCCACCTTTTTGTTCTATCAGGGCCCTCAATGGGTTGGATGATGCTTGCCTGCATTGATGAGGATTATCTTCTTTACTCAGTCTACCCATGCACATGCTAATGTATTCTGGAAACGCCCTCACAGACACACCTGGAAGGAATGCTTTACCAGCTATCTGGGCATCCCCTAGTCTAGTCAAGTTGACGCATACAATTAACCATCACAATCCCAAAATCAAGCCAAAATAATGTGAGACCCAGATAAAAATATGTGGCTAATTTTTGAAAAATCTGAGAGTACCATTCCTCTGATCAGCTTTCAATAGCCTTTCAAGGCATGTGTTAGTTTCCTATTGCTGCTATAACAAATTGTGACAAACACTTAAAACAAGACAAACTGGTGATATTACACTTCTGAGCAAGAAGTCTGACATGGTCTCACTGGGCTACGATCAAGATGTCATCAGGGCTGCATTTCTTCCTGAAGGCTCTAGAGGACAATGCTGTTTCCTTGTCTTTTCCAGCTTTTAGAAACCACCCTCATTCCTTGGCAATTCCCCATTCCTTGATCTTCAAAAACATCACTGTCACATCCTTTTGACTCTTTGTAGTCAAATTTTTCCATGACCACAGCTGGGAAAATCTCTGCTTTTAAGTTTTCACAAGATTAGATTGGGCCCACCTGCATGCTCTCCCCATATCAAGGTCCATAGCACCATTAATCACATGTGCAGAGTTCCTTTTGCCACATAAGGTCACATATTGAAAGGTTCCAGAGATTAGGGCATGGACACTTTGGGGACCTTTAGTCTGACTACCTCAAATATAAAGCCCCCAAAGCATGACCTTACCATGCCTCACCTAGTTGCACTCTCTGCAGGACTTGCTCCCAGGCACAGAGTCCCCCAGGCTTCATGTGGAGCTTGGGGCAGGTTCACTCCCACTGTCCCTCCACTTGGCACCTGCCTTTTCTCTTCCCTCTCACCCCCGAACACCAACTTAATTCCAACTCATCCTCAAATTTCAGCTCACATGTCCTCAGAGATGCCTTCCCTCACTGTGGCCATCAGACCAGACTGGGCTCCTTATAAGGTCCTTACACTTATCTGTCATAATGTTAACCACAATTTGTAATTATTTTTCATGTGATTATCCCATGAATGAATTAGTAACTAAGTGTAGTGATTCTGGAGTTTGGGTTAAGATCCTTTCTCGTCCTATAACTAGTTGTGTGATATTAGGAAAGTTGTTTGATGGCTCTTTGCCTCCATTTCCTCATCTATAAAATGTGTTTATCATATTACATCATCATAAAATTAAAAGAGCTCCTATGTGCAAAATTCTTAGATCAGTGTCTGTCAAATAATAAGCACTGAGATATAGAGTATACATATAATATATATTTATATAATATGGTAGATATATTTATATCATACAATATTATAAGATGTATAGTCATCTATAACGTCAGGGGAATTTTTTTAATACTACTCTATCTCCAGTGCCTGGGGTATGGTAGTTGCTCAGTAAGTCTTTGCTGAGGGAAGAAGTTAGGAGGAAAAGAGAGAGAGGGAGGGAAGGAAGACACAGAGATCTCCGCTTTCCAGTAGTCTGACATCTCCTTAGTCAATATTATTCGGTCAAAGTAGCCATAGCAATGGCAGAAGTAACATAACACAGGTCATTTTGTCAGCTTTGAAGACTTATTTTCATAAACTCAGGCCAGCGACATTGCCACTGAGCACATTTGCTTGATAAGCAAAATC
>NW_007774113.1:0-4169 GCF_000696425.1 Galeopterus variegatus | reverse complement strand
AATGGATCGCAACCCTCAGTGTCGCGCCCATACTGGACCGGGACCGGCAACGGGATTGCAACTCTCGGTGTTGCGCCTGCACCTCGCTCAGCCAGTGAGCGGGAACCGGTCTGTATGTGGAATCCAAACCCTCGGCGGAGCGCCGCCGCGCTCTGTAGCAGTGCGCCACCGGGCCGGCCCCTAATCCTTTGTTTCTTAGCAAGCCGACTGTTATCGGGCACTTTTCCAATTGATGCAGAACCTATTTCCCTTTGGTTTTACTATTTCTTTCAGGCTCATGTATTTCATTTTGGTTGAAAATAAGTCTGATAAGATAGTAAAATATGTGAGAAGGGCATATGGACTCTCAGTTTTGGAAGATCAGTTGATTTGTCATTCCATTGAAGAGTTACCCATCAAATTCACCACTAATGTCAGATCTGCCCATAGTTGATTCTTTGCTTGGGATGTCAGTGTAATTTTTCCTTTGCTGTCAACAGAACAATGACTAGGATCTAGGATTTTCCCTCTATCGTAACTACAGAGTGAGTGAGTGATTGGATACCTTACAGAGCCTGAGGATGTACCTGAAGGGTCCTACTCCAAGTGGTTTCATAACAGCTGCATGTGAATTTTGTATTTCATTCAGAAATAATATATTGGTATTAGTTTTAAATGGCCAATCTAACTCTAACCTTCATTAGATCCAGGAAGATCCATGCTGTTTAACTTGCAACCATGCATGCTGTTTGTATATGGTCACACACTTCCGTATTTGTTTCAAGTCTGAGAAAATTGGTCTTAGCTTGCTTGCAATATTACTTTTCTGATGGGTTTTCAAGTTATTGTAGCACTGCAGACAGCTCCTTGCTACTCACCTGATAGAGTAAGCTACCTCTGCCCTTCTGAGCAAATCCTCTTTCTGGGTCCTTACAAAGGGCAAATTTTCTGGCCTGGGAAGGTCTTGAGGTGGGAAGGTCTCAGACGGGACAGGATGTGTGAATGTGCTGTTTTGTAGCTTTGTCTCAGAAGCTGTGTCATTCATCACTTACATTCAAAGTCATAAGATTTTCTCTTCTGGGGGCAAAGAGGAAAGAGGAATATCATAGTCAATAGTCAAGAGGGAAGAACAGAGAAGGAAGAAATAGATAAGCTTCGACAGTTTTCCTCTACTTTTTTGTCAAGTTGTTTTAACACATTTTTCTTTCTTTTTTTTATGTTTTCTTTTTAAATTTTTTTTATTGAATCAAAATTAATTATACATATTTTTGGTGTTCAACATTGAGATATGTTGATATAATCAATATTACTAGCATATACATTGTTACAAATCATACTTATTCTTTATGCCCCTTATCTAATCTCTCCCCATCCCCTTCTCCCTCTCCCCTCTAATTACCCTAGATTTCTTCTCTCCTTCTGAAAGAAATGGTTACTCTTGTTGATTTGTTGCCTAGATGATCTGTCCAATGCTGAGAGGTGTGATCAGGTCCCCCAATATTATCATAGAGCAGATGCTTCTTCTGTCACTCTGAAATGGGCTTTGTCACTCTTCTTTTCTTTATCTCTGCTGGTGACTCTATTTGTGTCAGTGCACTCCAGTGGCTGGCAGACCATCTATGTGGTGGTTATGGCATCTAGCCACTTTCACGGAAGCCATGGTTATTGTGGTGGCTGTAGTGGGCCACCCACATGAAGGTGATGTTTTTGGCATGCTTCTTGGTGATGGCGGTGTGCCTGGTTGTGGGGTGTGTCAGGTCCCCATGCAGGCCCTGAGGCACTGGTGCGGTGTGCCTGGTTGTGGGCAGGGGTTCTGGTCCCTGGCTCCATTTCTTGGGTCACCAGGTGGGCCCCAGTGCACTGGCATGGTGTGTCTGTTTGTGGGAGGTGGGTCCAGTCCCTTTCTCCATGAGTCAGGTCCCTGGGTGGGCACTGAGGCACTGGCATGGTGTGCCTGGTTGTGGGAGGGGGGGGTCTGGTCCATGGAGAAGGGGTTCTCCATGTCTCAGGTCCCTTGGCAGGCCCTGAGGTGTTGGCACAGCATGCCTGGTTGTGGCAGGGTGGTCCAGTCCCCTTCTCTATGCCTCAGGTCCCTGGGTAAGCTCCAAGGCACTGGTGCAGTGTGCCTACTGTGGGGGGGGGGTGGTCCAGTCCCTTTCTTGAAGTTCTGGGTCACCAGGCATGCCCTGAGGTGCTGGCATGGTGTACCTAGTTGTGGGAGGGGGATCCAGTTCCTGTTTCTATGCCCTGGGTCACCGGGCATGCCCCGAGGTGCTGATGCAGTGTACCTGGTTGTAGGAGGGGGGTCCAGTCCCCAACTCCATGCCTCGGGTCACCAGGTGGGCCCTGAGGCACTGGCGTGGTGTGCCAGGTTGTGGGAGGGGGGTCCGGTCTGCAGATCCATGCCTTGTGTCCCAGGGCATGCATGCCCCAAGGTGCTGGTGTGGTGTGCCTAGTTGTGGGAGGGTGGTCCGGTTCCCTTCTCTGTGCTTCAGATCCCCAGGCAGGCTCAGAGGTGCTGGCGTGGTGTGCCTGGTTGTGGGGGTAGGGGGGGTCCGGTCCCCTTCTCCGTGACTCAAGTCCCCAGGCAGGCCCCAAGGCACTGGCATGGTGTGCCTCTTTGTGGGAGGGGGGTCCAGTTCCCAGCTCCAAGCCTCTGGTCCCCTGGCTAACATACTTTTCTTAAAGCACTCGAGTGCTGATTTCATTCCTCAGCTGTTCTGTGTATAATGTCAGAAGGTGTCTGAACTGTGTGTGTCTAGCAGTATGTACATAAGCAGAGGATGGGAGTCAAGGCAAAGAGCCCTTTTGCGTGTGTTTTGTTTTAAGCAGGCTTAAAGACTAAAAACACCACATTAATGTGACATCTACTGACCACATAAGAAAAAACAGTGCAGCTGAGAAAGACCAAGCCCATTTTCACCAGAGGCTATTGCCCTGGTCCACTAGAGCATGGTGACCTGAAAGCTGCTTGCACCAATAACATCTTAGATTGCTTTTTTCCCCCTGTGTCTGCCTGAGGGGAATACCATTGGTCTTTCAGGACGACTGGAAGATGTAGGGGTGTGTATTGTCCTTGTCCTGGAAATCAAGGCTGATGTGGGGGTATTGTTAGGGGTAGTAGCAGGAGGACCTATCTGCAAATGTCACTGCTTGCATCTTGCAAAGCACCCAGAACTGTGGGGCTTAGCTCTTTACTAGCAAATGTGCACATCAGGCTTCAGACTATGACTCAGGCCGCTGACCTACTTTTCTGGTTACTCAAGCCTAAAGGAACCCGATGGGAGATTTCTTCCAAGTTGGAGTCATCCTGATCACACCTGGAACCGTTCAAAGCCCTGGCCTGCAGCAGAGACCCCTGCAGTGGGGTATGGTCAGGCTTTGGTGGTTGTAGAATAAGCTGAAGATTTTTCAGTACCAGAGACCTAATTAATTTGTCTTTATAATTAAAGGTAAGGGGCATAGGCTATGGTTAGAGCAAGAAATATGAGTAAATGCCTTTTGCATTGAGATGGTCTCAGAGGTTTCAGCATCCATTTTGTTAGAATGCAGTGTTGCTGGGGAGCCAAGAGGAAGCCTGCAGATACTGGCAACAGCTAAGCTCCTATGCCTGGCAAGGGCAGGGAGAGGACAGGAACTCCCACAGCATATGTTTTGGGGGTTGGGTGGGGAGAGCATGGGCTGAGGCTGACGGGCAGGAAGGAATTTTAAATGGATCCACCTGTCTTTGTAGAGAATAAGACTATTTCAAATCCAGTCAGTTTGGGGCTTCTATGTCACCAGTCTGGCTTTCAGTCTGCTCTGGTGATGTCATTTTGCTGCATACTGGAGAGAACTGAGTGGGCAGATGATGATTGATGCCAAAGGAAGGATTGCAGGCTCATTCACATGTGAATACGCAATATAGGCAGGCAGAGACATCGAGGCTATAGGCGAGGTAGGGCCTGAGTTCCCTCTGTAATCTATTTGCATTCTGCCCCAGCCAGTGGGCCAGTGCCACGTTCTGCCACACAGAGGGCAAGTTTGAGAATGTGTGCCTTTTTGCACCCTTGATTTCAAACCATTCATCCTAATGATTTTTATGCACTTGGGATAATAGCACACAGATATAACAGCTGATCACGCATTTGAGGCTTTTAAAATTATTAACTCACAAGTACTTTTAAAATTCCATCTTTTGTTTGCTAGGG
>NW_007774112.1:3635-4171 GCF_000696425.1 Galeopterus variegatus | reverse complement strand
ATGATCATATGGTCCTTGTGTTTGGCTTTATTAATATGGTGTATCATATTTATTGATTTGCATATGTTGAACCAACCTTGCATTGCTGGGATGAATCCCACTTGATCGTGGTGAATAATTTTACGTTATGTGTTGCTGTATTCTGTTTGCTAGTATTTTATTGAGGACTTTTG
Organism: Galeopterus variegatus; assembly: GCF_000696425.1. Lineage (NCBI taxonomy): Eukaryota > Metazoa > Chordata > Mammalia > Dermoptera > Cynocephalidae > Galeopterus > Galeopterus variegatus. The sequence continues at coordinate 3,998 of NW_007774112.1, read as the reverse complement.
CATCTATATTCATCAAGGATATCAGCCTGTAGTTTTCTTTTTTGGTTATATCTTTACCTGGTTTTGGTAACAGGATGATGTTTGCTACATAGAATGAGTTTGGGAGATTTACGTCTTATTCAATCTTTTGGAATAGTTTGTAAAGAATCGGTGTCAATTCCTCTTTGAATGTTTGGTAAAATTCTGCTGTGAATCCATCTGGTCCTGGGCTTTTCTTTGTTGGGAGCCTTCTGATAACAGCTTCAAGACATGTTATAATAAAATTGGCAAAACTTAAAGACAAAGAGAAAATCTTAAAAGCTGCAAGAGAGAAGCGTCAAATCACCTGTAAGGGAGCCCCAATCAGGCTAACATCAGACTTTT
>NW_007774112.1:0-2635 GCF_000696425.1 Galeopterus variegatus | reverse complement strand
AAAACATTATCTACAACCTAAGGAACCAACAAACACAGAAAACAAACAGCAAAGCAGAAAGCAAGGAACGAAAGACACCTAAGACAACCAAACAACCAACAAAATGATAGGAATAAATCAACACCTTTCAATAACAACTCTTAATGTAAAAGGCTTAAATTCCCCAATCAAAAGACACAGACTGGCTGACTGGATTAGGAAGGAGAACCCAACTATATGCTGACTGAGGATTTTTAGTCTTTAGGGTTTCAGGTGTGAATTCTGAGAGTGATAATTATAGTATATTATCAAAGGGCCAAATATGGACAACTATGCATGTTTATTTTAGTTTCTATAATGAATATTTTAGTGGGATGGTATCATAATACATTGAATATCATGGTAGAAAGAAACAACTCAATGCATCATTTATTAATAGACTTAATTATAACTTTGTTTATAATATCATCCTTAGAAGGATATAGACATTTTCTTGTCCTGAGCATCAGGTAAGGTCTTTTATCTTAAAATTTGAATTTCTTTTGTATGTATTTAAGCTGTTGATTAGAAACATTTTTTGGCAGGTGATCAAAACCATAATGATGAATTTTTATTTTATACTTTGAGAGTGAATGAAGTTAATATTATATACTTTGGGGATGTGCTTTATAGTTTGCTTCATTTTAGATTCCTACTCTGTCTTTTGCTCCGCCTCATCTTTTTTGTTCTTTCTGGTTTGTTTGTTTTTTTAAGTCACATTTCTGATGTAGACTATCTTGCATATATATATATATACATATATATATATATATACACACACATATATATATATATATGTGTGTGTGTGTGTGTGTGTGTATGTGTGTGTGTGTGTGTGTGTATACACATATATATGAGACAGAGAGGTATATATAGTAAATTCAAGTTCATACGCTGTAATACGTGTGTATATATGTGTGTATATATGTACACACATGCACCACCGAGTATGAACTTGAATATATATATATATATATGCATATATTATATGCACACACATATATCTCTTTTTTTTTTTTTTTACAATTTATTAATCTATTCTGCCATTGATGGACATTTGGGTTGTTTTCAGTTTTATTTGCTATTAAAAATGATACTGCTTTGCAAGTTATTATTCACATATTCGGGCATGTACTAGCATGCATTTCTACTGGACATACAAATAGGAATGTAATTGATAGGTTAGAAGATATGAGTGTGTGCAGATTTAGTGGATATAACCAACTAGTTTTCCAAAGTGATTGTATCAATTTTATTTTATTTTATTTATTTTTTAATTTAATTTTATTTTGTCAATATACAATGTGGTTGATTATTGTGTCCATAATTCTTTTTTTTTTTTTTTTGAAGCTGGCCAGTATGGGGATCCAAACCCTTGACCTTGGTGTTACAAGGCTGTGCTCTAACGAACTGAGCTAACTGGCCAGGCCATGTATCTCCTTTTAAATATTTCTTTTCATTATGGCTGGTTTGAACAAACTAACTTAGAGCTAAATATATGAATTGAGAGCAAGTTTCACTGATTGCCATTACTCCAAATAATAACCTACCTAAGGGTGGTATAGAAGCAAATAAAGCAGCTTAGGAAGGTATCAGAAGAAGCATCTTTTCTAAAGCTGGTCACTTGGTTAGCATACCTTTCACAGCACAGTGGAGGAAATTAAGCAGAAAGTTATTCAGGGACTATTACAGACATATTAAAATACTTGAATTTTATAGAATATTTCATCTATAAACAACACAATGCACATTTCCTTTGTTAACAAAAGAAGACCACCAGATTCACTAGAAAGAAAAGGGAGACTTTATTTTCCAGAAAAATATAATCTGCAGATCCAGGATCACTGTCCTCAGCAGGTATATTTAACAATGCATTAACTAAATACTTTCAATCATTAACCTTTGATTCTTTAGTTATACTTGTATAATTTACATAAAAATTATACTACATATTTTTTAAAAGTATTCAATTATATTATGAATAGACTATTTTAAGGAACTTCACTAGCAATGTAAGATGTCCATGAAACAAGTGCAAATGGATTTTGTGATTCAGAGTAGAAACTTCCCTGTTTATTCAACCCTAAAAAGGGGATACATGTAAGGACACATACGCTGTTACAGGATTTTTCTTGCATCCATTGTCTTTTTTTATTGAAATCATTAAACTGCACTTAACAATTGCACAAATAAAAGGTTTCTTTCATAGTCTAAACTGTTCTTATTATAAAGATTACAAAGTATTTTCTATAGACCTGTATTAGTGTAATCGTGCAGGAGAATGGATGGATGGATTCATCTATTGTATTCTTCAAGAGGGCATAGTAAAATAATAAGTGACAAGTAACGATCATTTCCATTCTCATGATTATGTAAATGCTCCCCAGGAGGACGTTTATTATGAATATTGTCATTGAAATCACCCTTCCTTCTGTTGACTAGGGCTGAATGCCTTTGAAGATCTGATTACTAAGCACTTCGTAAGATGTTGCTTATGATGCTATCAGTCAGCATTGCCTAAGAAATGTTGCTGTGAAACTTCTTTGTTGTGAGCAATATTTTAAAGCAAATATTCAAACATCTCCATAAGGTGTGCTGAGCCCTTTCAGCATCATAA
>NW_007774111.1:0-4171 GCF_000696425.1 Galeopterus variegatus | reverse complement strand
TGATGTTTCTGTCAGGCAACTGGGAAAGGTACTAGCAAGTCGGGTTTTTGACACCATCTGTTTGTTCAACAAATATGAATTAAGCTTCTTCTTGGTTGCAGATGTTGTATTGGACTCTGGGTCCCCTAGGAGATCTTGACTGACCCAGGAATGATCCACTGAGGAAAAGATACCCTGGGAGAAGGGTTTAGGACCCTCAGCCACCAAATGCCTCTGGGCCTTCCTCCCCAGGAATGGAAATCACCCACTTCATAACCAATTCCTTAACAATGAAAGAAAATAGCAATTGAAATTTCCTTTGAGCTGTTAGGATTTGTTTCAGAAAAATATTTTGTCTCAGTGAGTGTAAGGGAATCATTCTTTTTTGTGTATGTGGCTGGCTGGTATGGGGAACTGAACCCTTGACCTATTACAAGGTCATGCTCTAACCAACTGGGCTAAACTGTCAGCCCAGGAATCATTCTTTCATTCAACAAATATTGAGAGCCTTCTCTGCATCTGGCACTGTTCCAGGTGCTGGGGATATAGCAGCGAACAGCTTACATGTCAGTGCAGGGAGACAGACTGTAAACAAATAAATAAGTAAAACACGGGATGTCAGAGGGGTTATAATCACTACAGAGAAAATTAAAAGAGGCGATAGGGAGGGTCACTTGGGAGGTGGAGACAAGTGTTGCAATTGTTAAAAATAGTGGTCAGGAAAGGGCTTACTAAGTGACATTTGAGTAAGACTTGAAGAAGGCGAGCTAGGTGGATATCTGCAGGAAGGGCATTCCAGCCAGAGGGAACAGGAAGTGCTAAGGCCCTGCAGGAACATACCTGGGATACGTGAGGACCAGCACAGATGCGGTGGTGGCTTGAGCAGAGGCAGTGAGGGGAAAGGATGCAGGAGAGGTGGTGAGGAGGAAAGGGGATGGCCACGCATGTGAGACCTTCTTGCTTTTCTCTCTGGTTAAAAGGGAAGACCTTGGAGGCTTCTGAGTAGAGTGTTGAGAATTAACTGTGGGGCAAGGGTGGAAGGAGGCCAGGGAAGAGATGATGGTGGTGTGGATCCTGGGGAGGTGGTGGGACGAGGGAGTGTTGGGATGTATTTTGAAGGTAGAGGTGATGGACTGGATGTGGGGTGTGTGGGAAAGAGAAGGATGGGGAGATGAATAGGTTTTGGGCAGGCAGAGGGCAAGATCAGGACTTTGTTATGCTCATGTTAAATTTAGATACAGGTTAGACACATTGGGGTGGATATGTCAGGAAGGTGGTTGGGTGTATGACTCTGCCGTTAGCAGAGAGGCCTGGGTAGGAAGTATAGATGCTCCTGAACTTATGATGGGGTTATGTTATGACTCAGCCTAGCCTACCTTAACATGCTCAGAACACTTATGTTAGCCTACAGTTGGGCAAAATCGTCCAACACAAAGCCTATTTTATTATAAAATGTTGAATATCTTATGTAATTTGAGTGCTCTACTGAAGTATGGTTACTACTGGATGCATATTGTTTTTGCACCATCGTAAAGTTGAAAAATCCTGAAGTTGAACCATCATCGTTAAGTCAGAACTGTCTGTATGTCTTCATGAGCCATCTGTGTACATATGGTATTTATATCCATGCAACTGTAGAGTGACTGCATGTTGGGTAGGAACTCCAGTGCCAAGGGCTTGGGGAGGTGAGAGGGACTAGGGAAGGAGACAGAGGAGAGGTGGCCAGCAAGGTAGGTGAAAACTGGGACCGATGTCGAGTTGCTCTCTGCATCCCCTGTGCAGGTGTGACAACGTGCGTGTGTTTAAGCTGGGCCTCTTCTCGGGCCTCTGGTGGACCCTTGCACTCTTCTGTTGGATCAGTGACCGAGCCTTCTGTGAGCTGTTGTCGTCCTTCCACTTTCCCTACCTGCACTGCGTGTGGTAAGCCCCTGCTTGTGGGGGGTGGGGGTGGCTGTGAGATAGTGTCTGTACTTGCTGCTGGACTCTGTTCTCCCTGCAAGGTGCGTAGCCGTGTTCCGGAACAGAGCGGAGCTGAGAGTGCCTCTCTCCTCACTAGACTGTCAGTCGTTTCAGAAGCAACAGAAATTATCGTAAAAAGCAGAACTGGTTTCAGAGAGCAGGCTTAGCCAGAAGAAAATGACCTAATTGTTATGCTTCAGGTCTTGGTCTCTTACCTCTAGCTCCATTGTTAAAGCATAAAGGAACTTGAAAACTGAATCTGCAACCTGAGCTCTAGCTAGATCTTGGGGAGAGGTGCAGAAGGCTTGGGACAGACGTGATGTTAGGACTGGATGGTTCTCAATAGAAACTGTGCCTTTGGAGCCTGAGTGCCAGGTGAAAGCATGGGCCTCATGAGTCAGCTAGCGACAGTCTCCCTCATTCTTTTTATAGGACACAGAAGACCAGAGAACTAAAGTGAATTGTTCAATATCACCCAGCTCTTTATATAAAGACAACCTTGGAGTTCAATAATAACGAATTAGAGCCTCTATACTTTGGAATGCTCAGGATACATTAAATTTAAAAAAAGAAAAAAAGAAAAAAGAAAGTTACAAAAGCCCATGCAGAATCCTACAGTCAGAAGGTGGAAGAGGAAATCGGAGTGGCTTTCTTCTTAGGAACCGCTTCAGTTCCACCCCAGAGTAATCTTACTTTCTCTGTCCGCCAGGACTTCGGATTACAAAAGATAACAGGGAGCAGGAGAAATCAGCTGTATCATGTCCCTTGTAGATTGTGAGCATCCAGGGAGGAATCCTACGTGGTAAAGAATTGGAAAAATTTTGTTAGTTCCAGATTCAGTAGAAACTTGACTTCTATCTGGAGATGACATAAAGATACAGTTTGAAAGAATTTACTTAAATTCCCTTGCACATATGAACTTGTATATATTTACCACAAGATCTAACTTACTCTAAATTTAAGGCTTGGGGACTTCCAGAAATGTTTGTAAAAGTTAAAGCAAAATAAAACAGCACAAGTTGGGGTTTTTAGTTGTAGGATCCATTGCCTGAAATTTCTTAGGCTCAATCTCAACTCTCACTAGTGAATTTATACACTTTATATATTCATTGAGTTATAATTCACAGATAATAAAATGTACCGATTTTAAGCGTACACTTGGAGTTTTGATAAACATATACATCTATGTTAATATGACCTCATTCAAGATGTAGTATATTATCAGTCCAAATCACCTTATCATACTAGCGATTTAAATAAAATTCACAGTTGAGACTGTGTAATAACTTTGGCTCAAACTTAATTTGTTTCTTTTTTTTTTTTTAAGATGACCGGTAAGGGGATCTCAACCCTTGGCTTGGTGTTGTCAGCACCACGCTCAGCCAGTGAGCAAACCGGCCATCCCTATATAGGATCCGAACCCGTGGCCTTGGTGTTATCAGCACCACACTCTACCGAGTGAGCCACAGGCCGGCCCTTTAATTTGTTTCTGAATTTGGTGTACTTTCTGCTTTGTTTTCAAAGTTGAATTATCTTATTTTCCCAGTTATAAAATGACACACATATATATATTTTATAACAAATTTAGACAACATGGAATATAGAAAGGAGTGGCCCTCATGATTCTACCTACCACAGAAAGAAAATTGTTAACAGTCTGAAGTATATCCTTCCAGATCTTATATATATACATATGTATTTCTCTTTCTACTTTTTAAAAACAAAAACAGCATCATTCTATACATGATGCAAACTGGTCCTTTTATTTTTTAAACCAAATACTAGGTCATGAACATCATTCCCTACCAATGCATATATATTATCTTCATTATTTTTTATGTCTAATTAATACTTCATGAATGATATGTATGCTTTATAATTTCATTTAACCAAGGTTTCTGTTAATGGATATTTAGGTTATTTCTCATTTTTCACTTTTGCAAACAATCTATAATGAACATCTCTCTTGATTCTCATTCCTGAATATTTCCATAGGTTAAACTGTAATATGTATTGCCAAATCCAGAGAGATTGTACCAATTAACACTTTTTTTTTTGGGGGGGGGGGTCTGACTGGTAAGGGGACCCGAACCTGTGACCTTGGTGTTCTAAGGCAGCACTGTAACCCACTGAGTTAACAGGCCAGCCCCAATTAATGCTCTTTACTAAAGTATGTGAGAGAGTGTCTTTTACCCACACTTTCACATATACTGTGTTATTAACTCATATCTTT
>NW_007774110.1:3866-4172 GCF_000696425.1 Galeopterus variegatus | reverse complement strand
GGCAGTAGAAAAGGTAATTAGGGAATAAGTATGTAGACAACTTCAGGGGGTAATGATGGCTGGAACAGGACATTAACTAGGCAGTAAGAGGACAGTAATCAGTGGGATGGGCTGTTTTAACCAGGGTTGCAATGGGGGGCACCTCTGGGGAAATGACCTCCAATCAGACACGTGAGGCAGAGAAGCTGGTCTGTGGAGAGTAAGTATGAAGGGAGTCAAGTGGGGATGGAGGAAATTCCAGGCAAAAGGATGAGCAAGGAACAAGGTGTGAGGCCGGAAGAGCTCGGCATGTGAGGTGGCAGAGCG
>NW_007774110.1:0-2556 GCF_000696425.1 Galeopterus variegatus | reverse complement strand
TATCTGTAGATACCAGAAAAGAGAGATGAGAGGCAGATGGATCGTTCTGGACTTCTGATGCTTTTGCCCCTCAAGTGGCAAAAAGAGAGTGTTGGAAAGATCATCTCCCTTGGCCGAACTTCAGTCAGTTTTCTCAAGTCTGTACTTGGGCAGGTCCTTCAGGGGCCCAATTTTAGCAAGAATCCTGCTAACTCAGTTGAACCAGAACCCCCAACCTCAATGTCTGATCACCTTTGATAGATCATCAAATTCCTCGTCTTCCACCATATCCCAAGTGACGTCTGGCCACCCTGGCCTGCCTTCAGCAAGAGTCCTCTTAGGTTGGTTTAACCAAGATCCCTCCTCCCCTGATATTTCCTTTTAGAAATTTTCCATCCCTGCTCCTTGGCTTATAAATTCTCACTTTCCATTATTGTATCCAGAATTGATACCTGTGCTACACTGGTCTCTTTTTCCTATTGCAACAGTCCCTGAGTAAAATACTACTGCAGGTTCTGGTTTTTCTTTGACAAGTGTGCACAATAAATCCTGAAAAAAGGGAGAACAGGTCACAAACATTTACTGAACAGCTACTATTGTTTGCCACTGTCCTTGGACTGGGGAACATAAATACAAGCTGTTCATGATGTACTGGGACAAAGGATGACTGTGAAAGCGATGGGACATCTCTCCATGTGAAAATCACACTCTAGGCAGCAGTTGCACTTTGCGCATAAATGAGAACTGGCAACCAGGAAAGTGCTACATTGTGCACAGTAGAGAAAAGCTAACTATGTGGTTCAAACACTGGATGCAAAGAAAGGAATAATTCAACAGGCTGCAGGAATCAGCTGCCCTCAAGGAGGAAGAAGACCTTGGAAAGGACATTGAGTTGGGTGAGAGGTGGCTAATTATGAAAGGAGGTGGGGAGTGGGAGGGGCCCTTTTTTTAAAGAAAGGGCGAATATGTTATTAACAGAAATGAAAATAAACACTAAGGAGAGTGCTTAGCGTATGCTAGCCTTACAACTTTAACCTTCCACCTGGGTACTTCCCATTTAAATCCAAATCTCCCCATAGAAGGCAGAATTCCAGACTCCTTTGATATTCTGACAGCTGTGTTCATCAGACATGGGCTGCACTGATGTTCATCTAGTAAGAAAACTGTTCCATCCCCTGGGCCCCGTTCATATGCTGAAGTCCTGACCTCCAATACCTAAGAAATTCGTGACCTTATTTGGAGAGAGGGTCTTTATGGAGGTAATTATAGGTTAAATGAGGCCATTGGGGTGGACCCTAATCCAATAAGGCTGGAGTCTTTTTAAGAAGAGGAAACTGGGATACAGACACACGCAGAAGGAAGATGTGAGAGCACAGGGAGAAGGTGGTGGCCCACAAGCCGGGGAAAGAAGCCTGCAACAGATGCTCCCGCACGGCCTCAGAAGGAACCACCTGGGAGGACACCTCGATCTCAAGCTTCCAGCCTCCAGAACTGTGAGACAATCAATTTCTGTTATGTGAGACCCCAGTGGTTGCTGTGGGTCAAACATGCCCCCAAAAGGGCATGTACAGAAGTGTTAAGAGGGTGGGAAACCCAGTTATGATTTGAAAGGCTGGGCCCGTGAGATGTGATGGGATCGTTAGGACTGTGTTCCTGTGAATGGGTTAATCCACTCATGGAGTAATGAGTTATCATGGGTGTGGACTGGTGTCTTATAAGGAGCCCATGAGAGAGCTCTTGTGGGATTCTCACCATGTGATATGCTGGTCACCACGGGACCCTATAGAGAGTTTCCACACAGAAGTCCCTCACCAGATACATTCCCCAGACTTTGGACTTCCCAGTCTCCGAAATAGCAAGCCATAGATTTCATTTTCTTATAAACCATCCAGTTTCAGGCATTCTGTTATAAGCAACAGAAAGAGGGCTCCTGCGGTGGTGCATTGTAACGGTAGTCCTCCGCGAACGTAGAATCCAACACTTCCAATCTGAGTTTTAACGACCTTCTGTATGTAGTCAAAGAGGGTCAGCAGTGCGAGAGTTCGCTATATATTATTTCTTATATTTATCAAAACTGCACTCCAACTAGAATTAAATGGGTTATCTCTGGAGAACCTCTGGAAATGTTATAGAAACCCACGGCTCACTTTTGTTTTGTGAAACACATTGCGAGACAGTAAGCGTCTGCCTGGACAGCCAGCAGCCACAGGCGCAGGGCTCACGTCTGCCTTTCAGCCTCCTCCCCTCACCAAAGGGGAGAAAAAGGAAGAGAGGAAGGCAAAACCGAGCACCTGTAATGCAGTGTGTGGACAGCCCCACGCCAGTGCAGCTGCTCCGACACGGACACTCTTCTTTAGACGTGTTCCACGTCACCCTCAGCTGCCTCCCGGCACCCCTGCTCAGCACCTGTAATGCAGTGTGTGGACAGCCCCACGCCAGTGCAGCTGCTCCGACACGGACACTGTTCTTTAGACGTGTTCCACGTCACCCTCAGCTGCCTCCCGGCACCCCTGCTTAACTTCCAGGACCTGGAAGTGTGTTAGAAAACTGTAGTCCCAGAAAATGAGTCTTGAGGAA
>NW_007774109.1:0-4172 GCF_000696425.1 Galeopterus variegatus | reverse complement strand
AAGGCATGGTGGAATTAGGTGCCTTGCCAAAGGCTACACCGGACTTTTTCTTTTCCTTGGCCATACGAGCTGCATCTCAGAAGTACAGTCAAGTGTTGCTTAAGGGTGGGGATACTTTCTGAGAAATGCATCATTAGGTGATTTTTGTCTTTGTGCAAACATCATAGAGTGCACTTACACAAACCTAGATGGTATAGCCTACTACACACCTAGGCTATGTGCTATAGCCAATTGCCCTATGTGAGTAATGCTATGATGTTATGATGGCTATGATGTCACTAGGCAATAGAGATTTTTCAGCTCTGTTATAATCTGATGGGACCACTGTCATGCATGCAATCCATCCTTGAGCAAAATGTCTACTTTTCATTATGTGGTACATGACTGTATTTCATAGCTTTAGTCACATCAGTGTAAATAGCGAATTAATGGTTTGGTGGTTTTTTTTAATGAAGTAGCAATAATGGTTTACCCTGAGTTAATTTATAAATAATTTTGGAGTTTTTATTCATAATTCTTAACCAAATTTAAAATCTTCAAAGGCTAATAAAGGTAGTTGTTAATATTTATTGGGTACTTCATGAGCACAATATATACTGAAAATATGTATTTTCTCATTTATTCCTCACAGCATTCTATGAATTAGGTGTGATCATCACAATTTTTACTGATAATTGGAGTACGTTGGAACAAGGTAGAGTAAGTTTGGGATGAGGTGAGGTAAAGTTGGAGTAATGTTGGGGTAGGTGGGATAAAGTTGGGGTCCAGTGGGGAAAAGTTGGGGTAAGGTGGAGTAAGGTTGTGATAAGGTGGGGTAAGGTTGGAGTAAGGTGGAGAAATTGGTCCAGGGTCACTCAGTCAGTGAGAGGCAGACCAGGTTTCAAACTCAGTATATTAGGCCCAGAACCTTAGCTCTTGACCACTAGACACATTGCCCCTTATTTTATTTGTCTTTACGATTTTATCTATCTTACTAGGAATAGCAGTAATTCAGCAGCCAAAATTGTTAATCCTAAGACCCGAGGCTGAGTCTTTGCACTCCTCTGACCCTTCTTGTTCATGCTTGGTAAGCAGCAGCTTTTCTTCATGATTTAACCAGGGTAGAAATTTGCTGGAAGATTTGAGGGAACATACAGATTGTGCAGCTTTGTGTTTGCCCTTGGGAAGGCAATGTATAGCTGTTTGAGATGGCATCCCAAAGTGGGCAGAGGAGGGCACAGTCAGAGAATGGTGGTTGGAGGGAAAACTCACTGCTTGGGAAGGATACTTTGGCATATGCATAGATGAAAACTTTCCTAAATTCATTTTTTTTTTCTGGACACCTTTAAGTTTACTCAAAATACTGGCTTAGTCCAGGAAGGATGAGGTCCACCTGTCTTCCTTACCCTCTCTAACTGAGTGCTGTCGCTTGCCTGTCAAGGATCTCAGGTCTGATGGTGGTGGACATGGAGTACGGGCAACCAATTTGGGGGCTCTGAGGCACCCCTGGAGGAGGGAGATGTGGGAGAAGGAGGGCCAGAGGTAGCTGGTTTAGCGTGGGTGGTGAAGCCCTTAGCCCAAGGGGAACACAGGACAAGGACTACCTCCGTCAACCTTGGTTTTCTCTGCAGTGTTTTGTGCAAAGTCCTGGTCAGTAAATCTGGCTGAGTGAGTCACTTGGAAGCAGCCATATGATCTGGATTGGTAAATGGATAAGACGTTGGCTCTAATAAATCTCTGGATTTATTACTGACCTTTTAAAAAACCTGTTCATGTGCTTTTAAATATTAACTATTAAAAAAATCTTATTACTTAAACCTAGTTTTCCTGCAGATGATTATGTGCCTTCAGCCTGTCCGATCTTTGAGATGACGATGAAGATAATATATGTGAGCCCATACTGCCTCCAGAGCAGTGACTGCCAAAAATAGCAGCTGCGAAATTATTTGTGACTCCGTTAAAGATAAACATATTTGTCCTTTTCCATTTTATGATCAGCAAGTGCTAGACGTTCTCATTTGTGATAGTGACGTACTTTCCTTACTGTATTTCTTAGTTTAGAAGCAGACATAGAATGGCATCGTTTGTTTTCTTCCGGATCCGAGTGTGGATTTGGGCCCCATTATCATGCAGACCTTGGCTCCTCAGTCTGCACAAGATTGGGCTTTCCTGTTTTTGTCAATCTTGGTTTTCTTTGTAGGCACGCTTTGTGTAGGGGAGGAAAATACCCTCGAAGGAAACTTCCAAGGAGGTTACCAGGTGCACAGTTCAGCCAAGTCGTTGACTCGATGGGATGCATCTCTTTGTGTTTGTTCAGGTTCGGGAAGGGTGTGGCCTCGTGTTGGGACTCGGCTCACAGCTGAATAACTTTACCACCTGAGGACTGAGGCGGTTCCCCCACAGCACCCTTCGGACGGTCCCGCCTCACTTGCTGTAGAGAGCGAGAGTGTAAGAAGCAAACAGCTCGGCCACCTCAGGCATCCAGCCAACTGAGATCGCCAGTTGTATGTGCTGCCTGCCGGCAGGCCTCAGAACACATGTACAGGGCTTCCCCATGCCTGCGTTTATGTGCATGAAAGTGCCTTTTCACATACTGAAGTTTTTGCGAGTAAAACGAGAAAGAGAAAAAAAGAAAAAGGCGTGAGGAGTGGATAGATAAAATAAAATGGCAGAATGTTGGTAGTTATTGAAGTTGGACGATGGGTCCACGGGAGTTCGATAAACTCTTCTCTCTACTTTTGTGACTATTTGAACGTTTCCAAAATAAAAAGGTTTTTAAAGTATGTATAGTGTTTGCATTAGTCTGTTTGTGCTGCTGTCACAAAATACCTGAGACTGGATAATTCATAAAAAACAGAAATTTATTTCTTACAGTTCTGGAGGTTGGGAAGCCCAAGATTAAGGTGCCAGCATTCAGTGTCTGGTGAGGGTCTTCCTGCTGGATCCTCACATGGTGGAAAGTATGGAAAGGCAAAAAGAGCCTAGCTGGTTTCCTCTGCCCCCTTTATAAAGCCACCAGTCCCATGCCCTCATGACTTAGTCACCTCCTAAAGGTCCCACCTCTAAATACTATCACATTGGGGATTAAGTTTCAATGCTTGAATTTTGGGGGGCTTCCAGACCATAGTAGTATTCAAACTTTTGTCTGCATATGTTCATGCATGATCCAGCAGGTACTTACTACACCCCTGCTTTGCTGCAGACATTGGCCTGGGCATTTGGGTACAGTGACGATTCTCTACTTTTATGGGAATTAGAACTGACGTACGGGTTGGGGGGCAGGGACAGACATTAATCTAACATCACGCGAATTCTGAGTTCTAGACAGAGATGAAGTCTTTGAAGGACAATGACAATGTTACAAAAACTTTGAACAGTGGAAACCAACAGAAGGAGGGTCAGAGCTGTCTTCCCTGAGGTGTTGAGGACTGAGCTGAGGTCCAAAAGATAGCTAGGAATTCACTGGGCACCGAGTGGCAGGGCCAGAGGGAGAGGGAGTCTCAGATGGTGGGACTTACCTGCATAGCCGCTCCAGGACCTGAGATTGGCTAGGGTGATGGAGCCCACAGGGAGGGGAGGGCAGCTGCAGGGTGTTGGGTGTTGGGTGTTGCCAGGCCTTGTTAGGAATTGGCCTTGGTCCTGGGTGCAATTGACAGCCATTGACATATCTAAGCAGTGTGTAATTGCAAGTCAGTTTCCCATTCTCAAGCTGCCATTTAGCTGCGGTGTGGAGGGTGAATGACAGAGGCGGGTGTTGGCATCCAGGTGAGAGGCAACACTTCCCAGACGGAGGCTTCCTGGGGTGGAATGAATGTGTAAGTGAGAGAGATCAAGGACATGGTGATGGTCTGGGTGTGGGCAGGGAGAAGGAGGGGTCAGCATGGATGGCAGTGGGGGTCATTGCAGAGACAGGACACCAGAATGGGACCTGGTGCCTAGGCAAAGTCATGCATCTGGCTTGGGTGGAGTTAGAGGGAGATATGGCCAAAGCAAATGGTAACGGAGAGTTGGACCTCAGAAGAGGCATCTGTCCCGGGAAGCGAGCCTGGGGAATCCTCAACATGTATAGGATGCTGAATGAGGAGGAGCCTGCTCAGGGACAGGCATGAGCCGACGAGACTGCGTGGGGTGGTGCCAGCAGATTCTCAAACTCCTGCTTGTTTTTTTTTCTTTTTAAAATTAAAGTCATGGGC
>NW_007774108.1:1740-4172 GCF_000696425.1 Galeopterus variegatus | reverse complement strand
TGAGATATAAAGAATGTGGTTTTAAGAGTAGAAGAGAATAATTTTGTCCTAAGGTAGTGTCAGTTCATTTTGTGGTGTTATAACAGAATATCAGACTGAATAATTTACAAATAACGGAAATTTGTTCCTTATACTCCAGAGGCTGGGAAGTCCAAAGTCGAGGCCCTAGAATCTGGTGAGGAGCTTCTTGCTGTGTCATCTCATGGCACAAGGGCAAAGAGAGGGCAGAAGAGAAAGTAGAGACTGAACTCAGCCTTTATAGTAAACCCATACCAGTGATAACAATATTTATCAGGGCACAGCCCACACAGACTAATTGCCTCTTATTAGATCCCATTTCCCAAAACTGTTGCATTGGGGTTTTAGTTTCCAACACATGCTTTTCAGGGGACACGTTCAAACCATAGCTCTCTGTCTTTGGCCCCCCAAATTCATGTCTTTCTCACATGGAAAATACACTCATTCTATCCCAATATCCTCAAAGTCTTAACTCATTTTAGCACTAACTCAAAAGTCAAAGTCCAGAGTCTCATCTAAATCATATATGAAGAAGACTTAAGGCACAATTTATCTTAAGCGATAATAAATCTTATGGCTTCAGAATAATCTTCCTTGACTCAATGTCACACCGTCTCGGCACACTGGGGTGGAGGAGGATCAGGCCCCAAGGTCTTGGTTAGTCCCAACCCCATGATTTTGCTGGACTCTACCCATGCAGCAGCTCCTGCATGTTAGAGTCTCATGCCTGTAGTGTATTACACACTGGGAGCTCTGCAGTTCTGAAATATCAGGAATGGTCTCACTTCCATGGTTCCACTAGGCATTACCTTATAGGGGCTTTCTGTGGTAGCTCCACTTCACTGATAAGTCTCTGACTGAACCTTCAGGTTGCCTGTAACATCCTTTAAAATCTAGATGAATGGCTGAGCCCCTGGCGCACTCGGGAGAGTGCGGTGCTGGGAGCGCAGCGACGCTCCTGCCGCAGGTTTGGATCCTATATAGGAATGGCTGGTGCGCTCACTGACTGAGCGTGGTGCAGGAGACTCCACACCAAGGGTTATGATCCCCTTACCCGTCATGAAAAGACAAAAAAAAAAAAAAAACGGAAGCCATGCCCCACAGCTCTTGCATTTTGCATACTTCAGAATTAGCATCACGTGGATGGTGCCAAAATTTGCTGTCGGCACCTTCTGGAGTGGCCAGTTGATTTCCACCTGGGCTCAAGTGAGACATGGCTGGCATAACCAAGGAGTGCTGCATGGAAATTTGAGGAGCAGAGACTTGAGATGGCCCTGGGAATTAAGCCCCAAGGCTTTGAGGGTGCTCCATATTTTCTTCCCTTAAGTCTTGGCACTCTGGGCTAGTAATGGAAAGGTCCCTGTACTGAAGTACCTTAGAGGTCATTCTTCCATTGTCCTAATCAGTAGTCTCTGGATTTATTCTATCCATGTTAATCTCCTTATCAAATAGTCATTTAGCCACAACCTTGGTTTTCTCTCCTAAAAATGTCCTTTAATTCTTTACTACGTGGCCAAGTTGAGAATTCTTCAAATCCCTCAGATCAGGTTTCCCTTTAATTATTCTCTTTTCTCTCATTTTAGTATATGCATTTAAATGAAGTCATGCAGCTCCTTCAATTTTTTATTTAGAAATTAATTTTTCCAGATATTTCATTTTTTTGCTCTTAAATCCTGCATTCCATAAAGCCCTTGGAAATGGGCACAATTCAGCCAAGTTCTTTGCCACTTTGTAACAAGAATGGCCTTTACTCCCGTTTCCAATACCTCGTTCCTCATTTTTGTCTGGGACCTAATCAGAATTGCTTTTACCATTCATATTTCTACCAACATTTTAACTGTGAACACTTAAGTAATCTCTAATAAGTTTCAGACTTTCCCTGCAGTTCTTCTCCTTAAGTCCTCACAAGAAGCCCCATAATGTTCTCTTTATGGCAATTGAGCCTTTTTCTAGCCTGCTTCTCCAATTTTTTTCAGACTCTCCCCATTACCCAGTTCCAAAGCTGCTTCCACATTTTCAGGTGTTTGTTATAGCAACTGCCCCACTTCTCAGTTCCAATTTTCCATGTTTGTTTTGTGCTGCTTATAACACAATACCACAAACTGGGTAATTTATGAAGGAAAGATATGTATTTCTTACAGTCATGGAGGCTAAGCTCAAGATTGAGGGGCTGACATCTGATGAGGACCTTCTTGTTGTGACTTCTCATGTTGGAAGGTGGAAGGGCAAGAGAGGATGAGATAAAAGAGCACCAAACTCATGCTTTTGTAATAAACCCACTCCCACAATAACAAGCCTATAACCATTATAATAGCATTAATTCATTTGTGAGGGCAGAGCTCTCATGACCTACTTACCTCTTAAAGTTCTCACTTCTTGATACTGTCACAATTGTAATTAAGTTTCCAAAACAT
>NW_007774108.1:0-855 GCF_000696425.1 Galeopterus variegatus | reverse complement strand
TATTGGTCTGTTCTGTCTAAGAAATTGCAAAGATATTTCATCTGTTAATATGACTAGAAAAGAAGGATTCTTTGTTTTAGACAGATAAGAAACATAATATGTGCTTTATATTGTCATAATAAAATCTTTGAATATTCAAGAAAACCGAGGCTTCTTTATTAAAAGAGCTGTGATCTCCTACATCTATGAAACTTTCTGTATTTCCCTTTCGATTTTTTTAATTGCCTCTTTTTTAAGATGAAAACTATGTATTGTTTCAAAGTAACGTGATCATATTTAATCAAATGTATTTAATCTTGTGACATGTTGACAACTTCCCCAAATCAAATTCTATATAAATACTTTTTGACCTCAAATTAACTTTGAGATTTTCAGAGGCCCCCTGGAGGATCTCAAAAGAATTTGCTCTCTTTCCTTATAAAAAAATTAATATAAAGCTAAATAGATTTATTTGATATTTTACATTACATGGGAAACACTGTCAGCCTACTATAAGTTATATCAGTACTAATATATATTAATATAATGTTCCAAAAATTATGTAAATTAAAAAAGTCAATATTTTTACTGTCCAATCAGTTATAATTCTAGTTATCTAAGAACGTTGTATGTCACAGAGATAACCAAATTTGTTTGTCAATCGTATAGTAATAAATTTTCATCAGATCTTTAACCTTGTCTCTTTTACATCTTTTGTCAGGCAGAGACAATTATTGTATTATCCTGAGGTTTTTCTGAAAACTTTTGCAAACAGCTATGATACAAAATTGCAAGAAATTCATGGAAAAAAAGCTTACAAATACAGGTTCCTGATAACTTAGAGATCATAGTATTTAACCAGGTAAGAATTTCTAG
>NW_007774107.1:0-4172 GCF_000696425.1 Galeopterus variegatus | reverse complement strand
CCCCCCACCACCTGCTGGGCCTACTTAGGACAGGCAGATGGGGCAAGTGATGAGGGTGGGTTCTCCATAAATCTGGTCTTGTGTCCCAGATGGCAGACTGGCCTTAGAGCTACAGGAATGGAGGGAGAATTGTTTCTGATGGAGGGGGAAAGGGACAGAGTGGTAGCTGTGGTTTTGGAGTGGTCAAGAGAAAGGACTGGATTTAGGAAGGAGGAGGGTGTGTGTGTGCATGTGTGTGTGAAAGAGAGAGAGAGAAACAGAGAGACAGACTCTGGATGTCCAGCTCTGCCCAGGCTCCTTCAATGTGTTTCTCTGCCTCCCACCCCAGACTTGTTGAATCCTAACCTCAAGGATACTGTTATATGTGCCATGAAGATAGCCCAAGAGCCCCAGGGTCTGGGCTCCTGGTAAGTAACTTGGGCTAGAGCCCCACAAGGTGGTGTGGCCATGTTAGCAGACAGCAGCAGGAAACTAACCTCTTCTGAGTACCCACTTTGTCCCAGGCACGACTCCATGGCTCCATGATCTAACCCTGACAACAACTCACCGTGGTAGGAATTACCACCCTTGAGGTATTTACAGAGGACACACTGAGTTCCTGGGAGCACAGTGATTCACTGGAGGCCACACAGCCACACAGCATGGCCTGGCTTTTCCAAGGTTTGCTTGTGTTGGGATGTCTGCCTACAGGGCCTCTAGACCAGGGTCTAAGAAGTTTTGTTTTTTTAAACTGAGGCCTCTTTTATATGAACACTAAGTTTTATGTAAAATCCTGAGATGTACACGGGTGGAAGAGGAGGTTCTCTGCTTGAGGAATGGGTGGGGGCTCTGGAGCCTGGCCCTGTCAGCCTTCTCTTTTCCTACCTCCTTCAAACAAGGTGGCCTTTGAAGATGTAGGCAAGGGAGTCAGATGAGCATTGCATGGGACATTGGACTAGATCATGGGTTCACACAGGTGCCTCTGAGCCAGTTGCCTGTAGCTTCTCAGCTGCTTTTGATGGGAGTTTCACTACTTAGTGTCTCTAACCTCCCTTTTACTCACATTTCTGGGTGACAGACCAGCAGGGTGGGGCAGAATCTGGACAAGGTAAAAAGCTCAAGGTGGCTGGGACACCAGGACATTGGACAGGTGTGACAGGTGCTAAGGCCGGGAAGGAAATTTGAATGTCAACTCAAGAGCAGAAGGAAGGAGAAGAGTTGAGGCTGGGAGGACCAATGTGATGGCTTTGCAGGAGTCCAGGCAAGAGCTTAAAGGATTTGGACTGGGATGATCGCACTGATGATGGACAGGAGAGGGGCTGGGGATGAGAGGCTGTGGAGGAGGAATAGGAACAGGTGACTTGAGGCCCAAGAGGGCAAGGAGGAGGTAAAAATCACTCTGACTCTAGAGAGGGTCCAGAGATGGGCCCTGAAATGGCTACAGTTTTGGAGATGTGCTGGTGTGAGAAGAGTTGAAGCCTAGGAACGGAGTCCAGGATGAGGCAGGTTCAGCAGGACATCACACACGTCCGTAAAGTCAGGAAGGGTTACTGCAGCTGCAGGCACTGATCCAAAGGCTTAAGGACTAGGAGGCACCACCCTGGAATGGAAGAAACCAGTCCTTCTGGGTTAAATCAAGGAACATCTCTCTTTTTTACACCGGGAGTAAATTCATGGCATGGATAGCCCCTGAGATGTGGTTGAGGCTGATGACAGGAAGTGGCCCCAGAAGGCGGGCAGAGTGTTGTTTGTTTGTCCACACGTGCACTGAGGACTCGTGTGTGCCAGATGCTGTGCTGGGGTCTGGGCTTCAGAATCAGCCGAGGCCTGTCTTTGCCCCCAAGGATCTCACAGTCTAGTGGAAGACACAAACAAACCGATCAATCACTCCTGGTTGATAGATGTATAGAGGTCCTTTAGAGGCACTCTCGGTCATTGGGCTCCTTGGCGTTGACATCATAGAGGACATGAGTTATAAAAGCTTGGGGCCTCTGGGAATTTGGGACCCCAGGACCTTACAATCTTGCTTATCTTCCTCGCGATGTCAGCTGTGAGCTGGAACAAGGTAACGGTCCTAGAAGAACCTATGAACTATAATAACCAACATGTCAAAGACCCAGACTGGCAGCCAAAGCGGGTTGGGTGTGGGCACAGTTCTGTCATTTACTAGCTGTGAACCTTGGGTATGTAACTGTGCACCTCGGTCTGAATTTTTCATTTGGAAAACAGGGAACAAAATATCTGCCCAGACTATCTGATAGGGCTGCTGGGGTGGAAGTGGAGGGTTGGTGATAACTGAGTGATGGGTGTGACAGTGCTGCGTAAACTGTAAAGGCCTATACACAGGAAGGTGGCATCATTGTCACCAGAAGCAGCAGGGTGCAGGAAAAAAGCGTTGGGCTGCGGCTCCAGACTCTGGGGCTCCAGGCCTTTGCCACGACTTCAGCGTGAACTTGAGCATTGTGTCTCCAGTGGTAAAATAAGGAGGCTAGATAAATGACATTTTTGAGGCCATTCTCTTCCTTTAAAAAAAATTTCTCCTAGGGGATTCCTTGCTTGTTAGCTCAGTTTCCTTGTCCCCCTCCTCGCCAGCCCCTGTCCTTGCCTCCCTACTAGGTTAGAGCCCATGGTCTCCTTCTCTGAGCAGCAACAGGGGCTGCAGCTGACGAGGTCTCTCCTCTACCCTGTTCTCCTTCCTCAGGGAGGCCTGGAGGCATCACTGCCAGGGCAAGGACCTCAGCGACTGGGTGGACGGCTGTGACTACTAGCATCCTCTCTGGATGGACCAGGCCACACACAGCAGGCCGAGAGATGTGGTTTGGTTTCTGACCCAGGCTTGGGAAGACAAGCCCAGGAATAAAGTTTAGTTTAACACAAATGTGGTTCTCTAGTTCATTTGCAGGAGCCACGTTGGTGCCAAAGCATCTCAGTGTTTCCTCACCTCACCTGTCCACCTGAGCTGGGCTTCAGGTGGATTCCAACAATCCTGTCACGCAAGGCTTGCCTCCTTTTCTGGTGGCCTGGGAGTGGGGGGGTTAGTGCCTTCCTTGCCCACACCTGGCAAGTTTTGGGTCTAGGACTGCCAAACTAATAAATAAAAAACAAGCAAACATCAACAACAAAACAGGATATCCCAGTTACATTTGAATTTTGGATACACAATGAATAACTTAAAGTATACATATGTCCTAAATTTTGTATGGGACAAACTTATATTGAAAAATTATTTGTTGTGTATCTGAAATTCAAATCTGACTGGGTGTTTTGTATTTTATCTGGCAGCCCTAGCTGGGTCTGGTATTATGAGCCTCTGGCTTGTTTGGGAAGGTTATTGGGACACATTTTCTGTGGCTCTGGTTGCAGACAGTGGCCACCATGCCTTGGCCCTGCAGCTGGTGACTGCCAACGCACTCCTGCCATCACAGGGGGGTGCTCGGTGACTGGAGAGGAATGACCAGCAGGGGCTTCTGCTTCCCCCTCACCCTGCTCTCCAGTGCCCTGCCGTGGTGGGAGGTTCAAGTGCTGCTGACAGTGATGAGGCCACTTCCTGGATGAGGAAGTCCCCACACACTGCCGACCCCTGCTAGGAAGCTGGAGGATGGCGTGAGGGTGCCGGGGTCTTTTGGGCAGCAAATTGCACAGCCAGAGCAGTTCTCTGCCTTCCTCAGTATGTGGAAGCTCAGAAAGGGGCAGTAATGTCCCCCATTAACCCGGGATGACTGAGTCTAAGGAGGAAGGTGGGCAGTCTCAGGGTCACAGTGGATGTGGTGGAAAGAGCAGCGATGGAGATGGAGTGATATGTGAGAAGGCTGGGCCCTGAGTTTGGATTGTGGATTTTTCTGGAAAGGCTTCAAAGAATGCTGCAACTGAACTGGGGGCTGAGGCATGGCTGGGACTGCTGTGGAGAAGAGGGGACTACAATGTTGGCCACCCCCACCCCGACTGGCCTGCCAGCTCTGAATGCCGTGGGGTCAGCGTTTGGATTGTGGATTTTTCTGGAAAGGCTTCAAAGAATGCTGCAACTGAACTGGGGGCTGAAGCATGGCTGGGACTGCTGTGGAGAAGAGGGGACTACAATGTTGGCCACCCCCACCCCGACTGGCCTGCCAGCTCTGAATGCCGTGGGGTCAGTGGGCTCAGCAAACACCAGAGCATCCACGGTGGTGCGGCAGGACACTTCCTCCCTCTGCCGA
>NW_007774106.1:3196-4172 GCF_000696425.1 Galeopterus variegatus | reverse complement strand
GGATCCGAACCCGCAGCGGGAGCGCTGCTGCACTCCCAGCACCGCATTCTCCCGAGTGCGCGACAGGCTCGGCCCGTATTGTGATCTTTTCAGGAATCTTGTGATTCCTGAAAGGCAAGCTTCACTATTCCCTTCTGCCGGTAAGAACACTGAAGTTCACAGAATTGCTTTGCACAAGGCGCACATCTAATTGACATACCAGAAACATATCTCCTCATTGAAAATTTCATGCTACATCCATTACACTGGTTTTTGGGAGAACCCTTCTCCTCATGGTCTGGAAAGTGATTTGCAAACTATTTCCAGCAGAGTGCCTCGGCTGTGGTCAGTTAGCAAGTAAGCATTTAGGCAAATGAGTCCAGCGACAGGGTGCTGAGCCCCATAGTTATTTTGAGGTCGAAAACCACATCTTCTTGTGCTGAACTTAAGACTTCCACAGGGAATTGGTGATTGCTTCTAAGAGGTTTGGAGTTAACGTTTTTCTGAAGGTCATTGTGTTTTATAGCCTGCTTAAAGCACTGTAGTCTGCATAATAGCTGCAAACTCTTCACATAATTACAGTAGGCTCTTTTATTTTATTTTTAGTTGCAATGACATAAAAAAAGCCATTTCTCTTTGAAGATCTTTTGTACAAACATAGTAATTTCTCTTCTCTCTTCAAGTTAGCCTGATTTCATTTGTTTCCAGGAATTTTTCTTTACACAGTACAAATTCATTTCCACAGCCTTGAGATAATTATAATTCAGCACATTCCTTTCCTTTGTCATTATTTATCAGTTTCCCATCTTTTTCTAGGACATACATAATTAGTCAGATAAATGCATTTGATATTCTCCTAACTTTTTATGTATTTTATGTTTTTCTAAAATGTGATAAATTGTCTAGAGAACTCCTAATTTTGGATTCACTTGTTTGTAATTGTAAGTGTTATTGTTATAATTTCACTAATGTTTAAATCTTTGTGTTTTCACCAAGG
>NW_007774106.1:0-2101 GCF_000696425.1 Galeopterus variegatus | reverse complement strand
ACTGAGCATTTATTAGTACAAACCGTCTAATTTCTAAGCATTCTTATGGCTAGAATTTTTGGTTAAATTGGTGATTAAAATGGTAGAACTAGACAAGTGCTTTTTTTACTATACATAGAAACATTTTAGCTACTCCTGGTGACTATTAGTGGAGCATGTTATAAGCATGTTATTGTACTTCATTCATTCCAAAAAAGACTTTTTTTTCACATTTTACCATCTCTGAAATCGAGATGTGTCTTATAATCAATGTGGTAAGAAAGCATAATTTAATTAATGGTGTTTTAAAAAATTTAAAAAAAATTTTTTTAAAGAACAACAACAAAAAAAAGCAAAAGAAAAAAACAGGAAAAAAATATATAATTAGTGGTGTTTTTTTCTTTCTTTTTGGCAGTATAACCTAAAATAATGCTGTGTCTTTAATTTGGTAGCATCTTAGATTCTATTAGATATAATATATACAAAGACTATTGTATGCGTTTTATAGATTCTCTCATTTAATCCTCTAAGCAATCCCATGATATAGGCACAATTATTCTTCACATTTCACTGAAAAAGTTAATAGATTAAGGAACCTGCCTCCATCACTTATCAGCTACACCATACTCTGTGGCATGCTGATAACACCTAGCTCTCATAGGGCCGGGGAAACCTTGATTTGTAGCCTTTGATCATTTCCATAGTGTAAATACTTTCACTATGGCTAATCTCAAGCTCCCAACATGAAGTCTCTGAACATAGAATTGGAAAGATACGTATACAATTGGCCCTTATGAGTAGGTGTGAGCTGGCTCCGGTATATCATTTAGGTCTGTGTTCTTCCTAAATCACTTCTTCCCAATCCAAGTTTTAAATACCACTCGTATGCTGAACACCGCAATATCCAACTCTCTGTCGGTCATCTCCACTTGGATGCCTACTCGCTCCTCCAATTCAAGGGTAAATAGAATCTTTCTTATTACTGACATTCTCCTTGAGAATCATTATTGAATGTAGGACAAGGAAATCTAGAATTTTGATAATACAAACTATATATGGTTACAAACTATAAAGGGCATGAGATTTTATTCTACCTCCACGCTAACACATTAGGCTGCCACAGTTTCATGCATATTGTCACGATACTCCTGAGTCTTTATTACTTTACAAAGGACTTTATTACTCATAGCAAAAGCAGTAGCCNAGTAGTAGTAGTAGTAGTAGCAGTGTACTACTAGTAGTAATAGTAGCCTGAGTCCTGATTTCCACCTGGTGATGCAGAAAGGGCCTGCATATGCAGTAGGTGGCCTTATAGAAGAAGAAACCTGAGTTCATTGCATCCAAATCTTTAATAATGAACAGTAAGCCTGCCTAACTTTTGCTTTGGAAGGAAACACTATTTATCTTACAAGCCTGTAAGCAAACCTGCTCTTCGCCCTAGAGGAGGACATAGTCTTCCAAGAGCATGCACTATACAGTCATCTTTGAAAAGATAGTCTGAAACAAAGGCAGTCAGTGGCCGTGCTCCCGAGATGGGCAGAAACACGAGAGATGCATGGAGAAATTTCCTATGAGTATGCCACTCTGTTGGTCACTCTAATTAATATGACTTCCAGAGGCTGGAACTGAATCCACTCAATCTGTTTCACACAACATCTAATTAAGACTACCAACAGGACTCCAAGTGCAACAGAATGAGACCAACCTGCAGTTGGATCCTGGATCCAAGAGTTGAACAAATTCCAAAGCCATCAGGGTTTATCTTAGAAAGCCAGATGGCTTTCTCCTTCAGTTTCTGCATTGATTTTTCTACTTGGCCTGAGGTATTAATCCAGGTATATCAAGATGTATTAGAGACTGCACAGACACTGCCTTGGTCTGCAAAAAAGACATCTAGGGCAATTCTATCATCCATGACAACCCTTGCCAGTGAACTGAAGAAGACCTGAATGCCTCTCAGGACCACAGTGGTATCACTGATCCCTTCAGCTAAAATCAGGGACAAATTTTGAATTACCTTTTTTATGATTTATTTATTTATTTATTTATTTTTAAAATTTATTTATTTATTTTTTTAATTTTATTTTATTTTGTCAATATACAATGTGGTTGATTATTGTGG
>NW_007774105.1:0-4173 GCF_000696425.1 Galeopterus variegatus | reverse complement strand
TAAACTGCTCTATCTTTTGCAGAGTACAGGAAAAGTAAGTGGCCAGTTTTCTGGTTGGTAAGAAGTAGTCATCCAAAATGTTAATGATTTCTTAAAGGTCTACTGAGCACTAACACGATAGTTTAGAATATCTGGGAGTTACAATACAATAGCATTTAACACTAACTCAAAAGCTCTTTTTCACAGGCCTGCTCTGGGTGTTCATGAGGCAGGGGAGGAAACTGGAGAGTGTTCCCTCAATGGCATAAGAAATGATTTCCATGCAGGAAATGATTTGCTGATGCTGGGGCCTAGGGCCAAAGTTATACATCTTCCCTGAACCCTTCTCTAGTACACAGGTCTTTAAGCTGGGGGAGGAGCAGTAAACACTCTTATTAGGGATAGGCAAAAATCCATTGCTTCTGGAAATGGACAGAAACAAAGAATCTCTGGGAAGAGGAAAGAGGTTGGAAAATGGCTTGAACTCAGAATGCTTTATCAACACCAAACAGAGATCTGCTCCCATTGGAGGAGGGGCAGGAAACTCTCTCTCATCTGAGATCAATCACTGATACAAGGCACAAAGTTCTGGCTACCACAGAAATGAAACACATGAACACGGAGAAAGCCTAGCCCGAGGAACAACATAGTGAGTGATAAGATGCCTGGGTTTTCTTTTTATCGCATACATTCCGGATAGTGTACTAGAGAAGCTGATAATCTGGAAATGCTAACAGGTGAAGACAAGAAAAGAAGCCCCAACAGACATTTGATCTCTCAAGTCAAAATATCAGGAGAGGGGCAGGCTAACAAGACAGAAAACTTTTTGACAATAACTGCTCTATTCCAAGCAAACATCACAGCAAAAACTGGTCCCACTCCCTGCAGCAAAATTTAAATTGAGAACCTAGACTTCCACTGTCACTAGGCTGTAATGAGGCACCCCAATACCATCTTTCCCCTCTATGATGTCAAGCAATGCTAAGTGGAGAGCCAAGACTTTGGTCCTTTACCTAGCAGTAAAGAGCTCTTCTTCCCCCATAGTATCAGCAGATTACATGGGAAGCTCGCACTTCTAGACAAGACACCCCTTTCCCCTGCTCACTTAGATGGTGACAGAGAAGGCTTCTTGGAGAGTCAGGCCTTTCATCAACACCCAGTGGCAACAAAGTAAAGATAAAAGTAAAAAGATGGAAAAAGATATAAAATGCAAACATTAACCAAACAAAAGCAGAACTGGCGATATTCATATCAAATAATGTGGACTTCAAAGCCAAATAAAATATTGGGGACAGATAGGTACTTTATAATGATAAAAAGTTCAGCCAGCAGGAGCAAATCAACATTTGTACAACATACCACCACCAACAGCAAAATACATATTGCTTTCATGTACTCACAGAGCATATACCAAAATAGATTATGTGCTGTGTCATAAACTTCAAAAATTTTAATTTTAAAACTGTAAAACTTTTGGAATAAAATATAGGAAAATATTTGGGATTTAGGGCTTAGAGAAGGGTTCTTAGACATGACACCAAAAGCGTGAGCTGCAGAAGATCCTAAGAGGATAAACAGGTAAGCTACAGACTAGGAGAAAATATTTACAAACCACCTATTGAATAAAAGACTTGAATCTAGAGTATATAAATAACTCAGAAATGGTCCAAAGGCATGGGCAGATATTTCATGAAAGAGTATATACAGATGGCAAATAAACAGATTTAAAAATATTCACTATCATTAGCTATTAGGGAAATGGAAATTAACACCTTAGTGAGATATCATTATGTACTTAGTAACACTGCTTTTTTTTAAAGGCAATATCATATGCTGGTGAGGATGCAGAGAAAGTGTATCTCTCATACATTGCTGTGGGAATGTAACATGGTACAGCCACTCTGTTAAATAACTTGGCAGTTTCTTTAAAAAGCTAAATAAACATTTACCATGCAACCCAATCATTACTCTTCTGGGCATTTATCCCAGAGAAATTAAAATTTATGTCCACACAAAATCTGTACATGATTGTTCATAGCAGTTTACTTATAATATCAAAACTGTAAACAACTAAAATGTCTCTCAGTGGTTGAATGGTAGATTGTAGCATATCTTATCATGGAATTCCACTAAGCAATAAATACGTATGTATCTTGGATGAATCTCAAGGGCATTATGCTAAGTGAAAAAAAAATTAACCTTAAATGGTCATTTACTGTATGATTTTATTTGTATAATACTCTTTAAATAACAACAATATAGAGTTGGAAAACAAATTATTGGTTGCTGGTATTAGGGATGGTTAGAGGGAGACTACAAAGACGTATCCCAAGGGAGACCTTTATGCAGATGGAATAGTTTTGTATCTTGATTGTGGTGGCAGTTGCACACATATATATGATAAAATTATATAGAATAATACACACATTGTGCCAAACTCAGTTTCCTGGCTTTATTTTGTACTATAATTACTCAAAATGTAACCATTAGGAGCAACTGGGTGAAAAGCACATGGAACCTCTCTGTACTATCCTTGCAACTTCCTGTGAATATATAATCACCTAAAACGATTTTTAAAAGAGAATTATTGATATATGGGATATCATCAAAACTCCTAGTACATATATAAACATCTAACATATATGTTTTTTCTGAAGGAGTGGAGAGAGGATGAGAACAAAAACTTTTTTTGAAGTGACAATGGCAAAAATTTCTCAAATTTGAGAGAAATTCACAAATCCAAGACATTCAATGAAACACGAGCACAACAAACATGATGTGCACCAAAGTACATCACAATCAAATTGCTCAAAACCAGTAATAAAGATAAAACTTTAAAAACAATCATAGGAAAAGAACTCACCTACAAAAATGAGCATGGTGGCAAATATTTTTGTTGGAAACAAGGCAAGCAAGAAGAAAATTGAGCAATATCTTTAAAGTACAAGGGAGAAAAAATTGTCAACCTAGGATTTTATACCCATTGAAAATACTTCAAAATGCAGGCAAAATGCTTTCCAGAAAAATGAAAGGTAAAAGAATCCTCACCATAAGAAGTATAAAAGAAGTCCTGGCGGAAGGAAAATGATACTAGATGGAAACATTTATACTGAAGAGTGGCAAACATCAGAAATCGCAATTATATTGGTAAAAATATAAAATTTATTTTCTATTATACAAATCCTTTAAAAATAAAAGCAATAACTGTATGGAAAATATTTATCTCTCCCACATCTCATGATGTTGTGTATTTAGTAAGCATTCAGTACAGTTTTGCTAAATGCATAAATGAAAATAAAATAAGAAAATAATATACCTGACAGTTATTATTGTTACTCATATTCACTGCATTTTTTAAAGTAATTTTGATTCTTACAGATTTCCCTTTTTGAAACTGCAAATAAAAAATTTATTTTATGTAATTTTCATTTTTGGGTAAATATTGATGGTTATTGCTTCCCACTCCAACCCAAGTAATTATCAAATCATTTTTTCAGTGAGGTTTCCTTTGGCCTAGATTATCTAAAATTTCAACCTCTACAAACCATATTCCTTTCTCTATTTCTTCTCATTATTAATAATAATAATAAATTTAAGATCCATGAGTGCAGGCATTTTGTCTGCTTTGTATCACTAGCTCCTAAACTGTGCCTGGCACATAGTAGACACTCAATAAATACTTGTTAAATGTTGAAATGTCCAAAACTGAATTCATTATTTTCTTCCCCTAAACATATCTCAAATTGTGGCACTATATATATATTCAACAAGGTTACTCATTTTAGAACCATTTTTTTCTTACTTTTCACTTTCACTTAAATCACCAAGTTTGGCCCATTTTCCTTCCAAGTATTTCCCAATTCTTTGCCTTTCTCTCTACCTACTTGCATTCTTCCTTGTACTGCAGTAGAGAGCATGCTATACAGTCTCTGTTCCAGGATGTCCTCCCTTCACATAACCCCCTCTATAGTACCATAACCATGAGATTTCTAACATGAAGTACTACTTCTGTCATTCCTTTTCTCAGAACCCTTCAGGAGCATGCCAAAGACTTTGTAATAAAGTCCTGCCTCCCTTTCTATCCCCATCTCCTTTGACTCCCTGTTTGCAAGTCCCTGCATAGAGCATCTTATTCATCTTATTTTACTCTGGCCTTTCTTTTTTTTTTTTTTTTTTTTTTTTTTTTTCTTTTTT
>NW_007774104.1:1708-4174 GCF_000696425.1 Galeopterus variegatus | reverse complement strand
TGTTGGTGGCCCCCAGGCCAGCAAGACCACTAATAGGGTTCCAGTGGACCCACACAGGAGCAAAGAGCCACAACAAATGAAAAAACGGAGCCATTCAGAGGCCAGTGAGTCATTATGAGGGAATAGCACATGGCCTGTCCCATGGGAAGTGTTTGCAGCATGAGCGGTGGGAGAGACGGGCCAAGAAGGGGAACACTGGGACACAGCAAGGGTAGCTGACTGGTGCCCCAGTCAGCACAGGACCACTCAGAGGAGACTGGTCAGGAATATAGAATTGCATGGGGTGCAGTTTGATGAAAAGACTCAGGCCCAGATCAGAGTTTCTACACAACCCAGGTGCACCAGATCTCTAGAGTGCTGCAAGTACCTATAAAGTCAACCATTAAAACCTGAGCTGCACAAAAAGCCTTCCCCAGGGAATCAGCAGCAAAGCAGCAATTTAGCTAAACCACACAGCTCAAGTACTGGTCCCCACAGGAAGTTCCCCCATTTTAGAAGTAAGCAAAGGACAAAAAATTAGTTCTGGCCCAGGCACACCACCAGCACCTTGGGGCCCACCTGGGGACCCGAGGTATGGAGCTGGAGACAAGAGAGTCCCCCCACAACCAGACACACCGCCAGCACCAAGGAGCATGCTAAAAACATCACCTCGATGTGGGTAGCCCACCATTGCCACCACAATAACCATAGCTGCCATGAAAGTGGCTAGACGTCACAACCACCACACAGATGGTCCACCAGCCACTGGAGTGCAATGACACAGGAGAGTCACCAGCAGAGACAAAAGAAAAGAAGAGGATGTCTCTCTCCACAAAGCCCATTCAAGAGTGGACAGAAGAAGCACCTGCTCTATGATAATAGTGGGGGACCTGAACACACCTTTCAGCATTGGACAGATCATCTAGGCAACAAATCAACAGAATAACCATTGCACATTCAGAAGGAAAGAATAAATCAAGGGTTATCTGAGGTGGGAGTAGGAGGGAGAGGGGATAGGGAGAGATTGGACAAGGGGCATAAAGAATAAGTATGATTTGTAACAATATATATGCTAGTAATATTGATTTGATCAACATATGTCAACGTTGAACCCCCAAAATATGTATAATCAAATGATTTAATAAAAATTATAAACAAACAAACAAACAAATACATTGGTTTAGCTAGAATCCCCCTTGTCCCTGCTTCCTCTTAGTAATTTTTCATCCACTGACCCCCATTCTTCACCTTGGCTATAAATTCCCACTTGCCCATGCTATATTTGGAGTTGAGCCCAATCTCTCTTCCCCACTACAAAATCCCATTGCAGTGGTCCCTACAACTATCGTGATGGCCCTGAATAAAGCCTTCCTTACCATGCTTTAACAAGCATCATTGAATACTATTTTTTCTTTAATAGGACCCACCTCAGGATCTTGTCCTCCATGATCCTGATCACTCTGCAGCCCCTGCCTACACTACACCTCTTCCTTAACCCCATTCAGCCTAAATGAATGTCTTCTGGCAATCTTTCTTGCTCTAGAAAAGATAAAAACTCTTTACCAATAACTTCTCATTCATGAACTATTAAAATCGAAATCAATTTCTTAGAAAAATCTTACAATGCTGGAGGTAAAAAGAACTTAGAGAACATCAAATTTAACTCTGCCATTTTAGAGTTAAGGAACTAGTAGGTCCAGAGGGGTTAATTGGTTTGTTCAAGGTCACACAGCTGCCAAGCAGCAGAGCTAACAATAGAACTCAGGACTCCTCTAGTCAGGAGCCCGTGCCCAGCACCACCTGCCGTGTGGGCAGGCTGCCAGTCTGCATGTCTATGTCTCCTTAAAGATCATTAAAGTGGTTCATAAACCACCTTACAGCTGAAGCACAGTTCACTCTAGCTTTTATCACATTCATTATTATTACCTATAATATTAAATACTCAATAAGAGCAATCACATCTTGAATTTTTAAATGAAAAAGTCATTGAGGATTAAAAGAGAGAGAAGTTACTTTGCATTTAGCGTGGCTGCCTGGCTGTTCTTTGTCCGTGTTTAGAGAGGGTGCAGAGGGTTGATGAAGTGAAGGGACAGGGGGCAAAGACAGAAAGCCAGGGCGGGCCACCTATACCCTCAGTACTTCCATTGTGCCTAGCCCTGGTGACTCACTCTTCACAGCAGGTGACCCCCTTCCCCTTGCCTTTTGTTTGTATTTTCATAGCCAAATCTGTGCAGGAGGCTTCCCAGAGATAGGTGTGTTTGGGTACACTAAGTGCAGCCACGAGGATATTACTTAAGAAATTTCCCAGAGCAAGGATCAGGCATCAGAGAGGATCCTAATGAAGAAGTATGGTCTTCAGGGAAGAGTTGCCAACATTAAGTTGTTTTTTGTTTTTTGTTTTTGTTTTTAGTATTCTGTTCAATAAATGCATATTGAGCAGTAAGTCAAATCAGATCTGGTAGATATCAGAGGCGATGAACACTTGCT